>NC_038241.2:997659-1124676 GCF_000004515.6 Glycine max
GAACCAAACATCACTGTATTTCAAACCAGCAAAAGATTTCACATTTGTTCCCTATGATAATATTTATTGTTGCTGAGAAGAAAGCAGAAGTATTATTGTTGCTATTGAATGGATTGGTAAGGGGCATTAATTTGCACACTGATGATGTTGTGGGCTATCTGACTGCTCTTTGGTCAATGTCATTTGATTTCTTTCGATTTTGTCACATCTAAGCTGTAAAATTTTCCACTGGGGATGCCCAGGCCCCCCGCCTCCTCCAACCTTGCTTCTCTCTAATTTTTGGATGCTAAGTCTATTTCTTGCAAACTCTTTTCAACTTGCATAGCTTTCAAGGGCTCTTACATTTAAACAAGATGGGACGTACGTACTCCGTTTGACATGCCGTTTAATATATAAAACTTCAAGTAAATAATATGCTATATAGAGATCGGTCAATATCACATTTCTCAACTATTTAATAATTTCTCTAAAATCATATGTATCATTCCTTAAAAAACAAGTATGATCAAGTCAATAAACTTTTTGTTTTACTATCGTTCGCGGAACTTCAAAATATTTTTACAAGCTTCCATTTTTTGGAGTGACTATGTGACTAATCATATGTGATGTTTAGTTATACTTAAAAGCTCCTCACTTTTCTCCAATAATATATTTTGTGAGAATCGAATTTAATAAACTTTTTTGTTAATTGTTAACTCATCTTGAAGAACCAAACATCACTGTATTACAACCAGCAAAGGTTTCACATTTTGTTCCTATGATAATATTATTGTTGCTGAGAAGAAAGCAGAAGTATTATTGTTGCTATTGAATGGATTGGTAAGGGGCATTAATTTGCACACTGATGATGTTGTGGGCTATCTGACTGCTTCTTTGGTCAATGTCATTTGATTTCTTTCGATTTTGTCACATCTAAGCTGTAAAATTTTCCACTGGGGATGCCCAGGCCCCCCGCCTCCTCCAACCTTGCTTCTCTCTAATTTTTGGATGCTAAGTCTATTTCTTGCAAACTCTTTTCAACTTGCATAGCTTTCAAGGGCTCTTACATTTAAACAAGATGGGACGTACGTACTCCGTTTGACATGCCGTTTAATATATAAAACTTCAAGTAAATAATATGCTATATAGAGATCGGTCAATATCACATTTCTCAACTATTTAATAATTTCTCTAAAATCATATGTATCATTCCTTAAAAAACAAGTATGATCAAGTCAATAAACTTTTTGTTTTACTATCGTTCGCGGAACTTCAAAATATTTTTACAAGCTTCCATTTTTTGGAGTGACTATGTGACTAATCATATGTGATGTTTAGTTATACTTAAAAGCTCCTCACTTTTCTCCAATAATATATTTTGTGAGAATCGAATTTAATAAACTTTTTTGTTAATTGTTAACTCATCTTGAATCTTTATTATTTATCTACATCAATAATTTTTTAAACTTTTATTACTTTAGAGTTTTTTCCAACTTTCTTTCATAGATTGTTTGGTTGTTTAGATTTAAGAAAGAAGGAAGAATGGGAAAGACGGTTACCAAAACCTCTTATTTAATAGTTTGTTTAATAAATATGGAAGTATGGAACTATAGTGACGGCAAAAATATTTATATAAATGGATATTGGCTGATAAAATATATAACTGATAAAAGATGAATATGTAAATGAGTACTCACTATAATTTAAACGAATATAGCTATAGTAGTTAATTAACCTTGTCTCCGGACCCCATTGTGTCGTCAAAAACCGAACCTACTTCTTTCTTCCTTACAAATCCAACACCATAGACCTATACCTTGCAACCCCAAACCACACCTCATTTACAACTAAAATTTTCACCATATCACGTGACAACTAGACAAAAGAAATAAATTAGATGTAAGTAATAGCCAGCAAAAACATTTGTTAATGTAATTGTTGTTATTTAAAACATTTAAGTAAATTATTACTAGCAAATCAGGGTTTGGCTTCAAAGGAGGAAGATCTTGTAAAAAGGAAGAGCAGGTGTTTAAGGTAAGAGAAAGACGATGTTCATTTCATCTTTTCATTTTTTTTTAAAAAAAAAAATAGTAATATGATTTTCTATTAAAAAATTTAACCAGTGGTTGAAAGTCAAGAGATCACTATTAGAAATTATTAACCATTAATTAGGCAGCTAACACTTAATTAGCAGAAGAATCCTTTGTAACAATACTTGAATTTTGGAGTAGCGAAGGTTTGAATAGTTCACAGGATGTCTTAAATTAAAACATCGTTGTCACTATTATACATAAAAATAATAATACTTGAATTTTGGATTTATAGTTGAGGTTATTTTTTCTACTTTTGTTTACTTTTTTTTTTTTTTGAAGAATCTACTTTTGTTTACTTAATCAAGATGGTTTTGTATACTTTCACTCGTATAATCTAATCAACATTTGTCTCAACACAAATGAACAAAACTTATTTCCTCATCTTTTATCATTGTGCAATACATTCGCTACCTTAAATTTTTTAACATATTATTATGCATCAATGAATTTTTTTAAAACCCCGAATTCTAGAATCTTAAAAACGTTTGGATTCTTTATTCGTGCAACGCATGTGTAAAATTTTCATGTTTAAACTTTAAAAACCAAAATAGAAAACTCAATATCGACCCGTACTTTCACAGTGCACATGCTAAGAACGAACTAATGTTATTAATATTTTCTTTAAAAAAAATGCAAACTCAGGTGTCAGTATGTCACTGTCCTCTGATAATTTGTATATTATATACATTGTTCGCATTGCATTGCTTGCCCGATTGAGCACCAACTCCTTCACCTAAGGCGATCTTACTAAAGATCAAATGATCAAATAAAGATTCCTGGGCGAGATAATTCGTTGAATCCAGGGGAAGGAAGGAAGGAAGGATCATATTCATAAATAACACAAAATGTGGGGTAAAGGAAAGAAAAAGACGAGTAGAAAGTGAGAATATTTTTTAGATTGTTTTGACAATATATATGGAAATCTTGATCACATAACTTTTTTAAATAATTATATAATATTAAATCTTGATTATTCATGTATAATTATATGATCCAAATTTACTCATTTTAATCTTAATTCTTGTATAAAAATATCCTCTCACTATATATGTCTTATGTATGGTTGTATACTTGTATGGTCTAAATTTATCTCTCCCACGAGTCTTACAATTTTTTTTCTTTTCTTTCTTATTTACTTATATATAAAAAGAGAAAAGTTTTTATTTATTTATTAATGTATATCTTCCTCTCTACTTTTCATTCCACTATTTTGTTTACGTTCTAAACGAAGTGAAAAGTAAAAAATCCATAATTATTTTCAAAAGATCAAGTTATGAGTTTATTTAGAAAAAATTTCTCATAAACACCTAGAAAAAGATAAGAAAAAAAAAACAAAAAACATTCTCCATAAATTAAAATTAGCTTATGAAAAGCTAGTCTATAAAAACTCACATATTAACTTCTTCAAAAACTTATTTTTAACTTATTTATAAGCTAACTTTAATTAATTAATGAAGAAACTTTTTATTTTCTTTTTTTATTATTTTCTTCTTATACTTCCTTCCTTCGTATCTAATTATAAGACCATTTCAATTAATTCATACTTTTTAAAAAAATATAATTACTTTAATTAATCACATTAAATTTATCAATTATTTATATTATCATTTCAATATATCTTTTTTTATCTCTATATCCACTTAATTATTTCTCATAAATGTTTGGGAAAAAAATAATTAAGTAAATATATGAAAGAAAAAAAAAATTAATACATCTAAAAATTAAAAAATAATCTTATAAAAAGGACAAACAAATTTATAAAAAAACCTAACGAAATTTATGTGAATCAAGTTAACCTTTTATTTCTTATAAAAATTAGCCTTTTATTCATTTATTATCAGCCGTCAACCTTTTTTTTTTTTAATCATATGGCTATATGTGATATAAGTGATAAGTGATTGCAACCAAGAATTCAGAGTTAACTTTCATTTATCTTATAGAAGCAAGTTCAATTTCCCTAATTAATGTTAATCAATTACTAAAATCCCATAGATTTCTGGCCCAGAGGGAACATTAGAGTATTTTAGAGTATTTGCATCTAGGAAAATCTATTTGCATTTTAAGTCTCTCTAGGTAATTAAACTTCTATTGACAATCCTAGTTTAAAATATTCTATATTTTTATCTTTATTTTATGGTATTTATTGACTTGCTAGTCATTTTAGTGAAATTTTCTTTTTTAACTATTTATTTTTTATTCATAAAATTCACATCTAAAACTATTCTTAATGAAATCAAATTCAGTTCCATATAAATTAATGACATGTTAGTAAGTGTATATTTAGATTCTCATCTACGATGCACATCTCAATAAAAATCTGCATTAAAATCAATCAAAATAAATGAAAGCTACTTAACGCACGTCTACTCCCTCATAGTGTTAACGACAGTGCTATATGGTACGAAGATCATTTGCATGAACATGGTACGAAGTGTATGTGTCAAAATAGTATTGGCTAAATATAAAATTAAATATTTAAACGGGAATCAAGGGCGGTTAAATTAAAAGAGATTTCCTACTCATATAATTAGTAAACAATAGCATTTTCCTAGTGTTAAACCAAACACGGTAATATATTTTATTATTTTACTATCTTCTAAAGTTTTTTTTTTTTTAAGTATGCAATATCCTGAGTCCTATACCACGTTACTCAAGCAACCACCGAGCTCTAAGAGCTAGCCAACAATGCGTTGAACATTAAATCCTTCGCATCCTTTTAAATCACATACCAAATTTTGTAGTGACCTCTTTAGACACTACACTAGGCTATGGGTGTTACTAGTGTTTTCAAAAGGCAATATATATAGGATACATAGAACATGTAATTAGATCAGGTCTCGCGAGTCAAATAAAAATAACTTTTCCTTTTAAAGATGTCTCCAAATACCTCTTTATCCCACTTGGTTAGTTGAACGAGCCAAGGTTTTACTTGTTAGGGTGGAGAGAGGTTTTCAAATTCTCATGCCTCATTCAAAAAGCCTTAAACCAAGAAGAGGGATCCAATTAATATCCGAAAGCACTTTTATTTTATAAAAAAACCATAAAATAAGTTTCTTTTATGCATAATTAAAAATCATCTTTATAAAAAAAATTAACTTATACATAAATTAATTTTTATCTTCTTTTTGCAAAGTATTTTTTTGGAGAAATTTGTCCAATCAAACCTTTGTTGCCTCAAATACACCCAACAACACATTCTTTGTTGTTTTTAACATTAGGTCGAGTGACACTCATTTCATTTTCTATCAGATATGTAAAATAAGCAAGCATTAACTAAATATATGAACTGTAAAATACGATTAATGACCACAACAAACAAGACAGTGCTTTGAATTTTGATGACAGTAATCCTTAGGCCCCCTCTATCTATGAAAACCTCGCGCTGTCCCAACATACACACATTCAGTCATTCACCAGTGGCTATGTTGATAGGGTATCATGCACACAACGTCCCCACAAGGTTACAGAGATTTTTAGGAATTAATTAAGACATTTTAGGTTTTTTTATCATTTTCTATTATTTTTTTTCAATAATAAAATTTCATCCATATATGTATTTATTTCATCTTCCAATGTCACAAAATGGATATTGGGTGTTTACAAGTTACAACTAATTATTAATATTCATATCTAGAACTGAAAAAAAAAAATCACGTCTAGAATCACATTGAGAGAAAAAAAAATCTCCGCAAATTTTACTTATATTAGATTTAATGTGCTGGTGTAAGTTATATTCATCTTAAGGAGGAGGTTCATATTTTAAAAATAAGAAGAAAATTATAATTTAAAAATTTCTCTCCATAGGAGAATACAATTTAATTTACTTTAAGTATAATGAAATTTATATTTATATTTACATCATATTTAAAAGAAACTGTCAAATATTTATGTCATGTGAACTTCTGATTCTGACTTTTAACCATTTGGACTTTGACTTTGTTATTTGACAAGGATTGACATACTTTTAATGATTATATCACCAATGCTTCTAGAATTCTGAAGACAATATTTATTATATTTATTATTTTATCTATTTATTGAATACTTATAAACTTACATTTATTAACTTTTATCTCTCCTTGTCTTTTTCTTCTCCCTAGAAAATATATAAACTTAAAAAATAATGTTTTTATAAATTTATATAAGATTTTAAGTTTTACTTTAAAGATAAATAGTTAATGTTATATGTATTAATCTGTATAGTAATAATAAAAATTCATTTATAAATGATGAAAAAGATGATTTGAGAATTTAATAGAATATTTATAAAATACTTAAATCAAATAATGAAAAAATTAAGAATACATGAATACATACCAAATGTTTTACAAAAATATCTTAGATAATTGATATAATTTTCATTATAATACAATATTTATAAATTTCATTAGTTTTAGTTTAATTCTTAGAATTTTTAATGAATAATATTTGGGCAGTAGTTATTTAATTTATCTTTTTATTGATAATATATTTTAATTGTATATGTCAAAGTTTAATAAATATATGGAAAATAATATAATTAATATAAATTTTGGATAATATATATATATATATATATATATATATATATATATATATATATATGATCAGATGGTTTATTGTGGTTAAATTGTTATATTGAGTGAAAAATACTTTTTAATAAAATAACAAAAAAAATTCAATACTAATAGTTAATTAAACTATATATTTAAAATATTAAATTCACTCAACTATCAATGTTTCTGAGCAATTATTTATAAGATATTATTTAGAAGTATAAATAAGTAAATAAATTTATAAAATGCATTGTTTAAATTGGAATGCAAGTGATATTATATTGTAAAAATTAATTAAGTGACAATATTTGAATTTTAATTTCAACTACTCAAATATGATTTTAAATATCATTAATAAATAAATAGTTGAAAAGAGAAAAATAGATATTTTGATAAACAAATTACAATCTAATTTAATATTTTTTTTCTATTTGGTGTATAAGTTTAAAACGTATTAAATAAAAAAATGTTGAATGCTTTGATTGCTTTTTTTTACAGCATACTTTGGTTATTTGAAAAATAAATAGTTGAATATAAAAAATGTTTATATTTTTCAGTATAAAATATATTGTTATTTCCTTAACGTACACACTTGTTTTATAAGATAAAAAATCAGTACTATATTTTATTTATGAGTGAAGTAAAAATTACTTGAGTTTTAACAAGAAGTTAAAGATCGTGTTTTAATTTTTTATGTTGAATTTGAAAGTATTCAACAATTATAATTTTTTTATTCATTGTCTTGATTATTAACTCTTTTATATATCTTAGGTATTTTAATTTTTTATAAAAAAAAAATATTTTCTCATTACAATAGTATCGTTTTATCTTAAATTTCGATAATTTTTTATAATAATCTATTTTCAATTAAGTTAAAAAATAAATAATTAATATATTTTATGTTTTAAATTATTTTAAATTTAATTTTACCTTGAGGTTGGGCGGATATACGCTACCTAGTTCTTCAGAAATAATATTATTAGACAAATTTTAGTTAGTGTCTTTAAGCATTGGTTAAACAATTAAAATTTAAAAATACAATAAAATTTCTTGAAATACATAAATTACGCTGCCTATATTACGTTTTTTTAGTTTTTTTATGATTCTTACTTGAGAAAAAATGGTTATATATGGATGGTGTAAAAAAATTTATACAATCATCCAATATAATAAATTTATTAATTTTTAAAATAATTATTTTAAAATATTTCAGATGATAATTTATGATTAAATGAAAATAGAAAAGTGGATAAACATTTTTCTTTAAATTCTTTAATTATTGTTCTACTTGTTAGTAAGACTGATATTATTATTATCCAAAACAAAAGATGTGGGCACGTATTGCAATCATGACAAAATGACTAAATATGAGACCCTACTGGCTACTACTAGGACCACCCCATCACTCATGCACACAAACAAGAAGAAAATTAAAAGAATCCATTAAGGAGAGTCATACATAAAACCAGAAGTGAAGTTACTGGGTTGTGGACTTTGAGTGGAACATGGACACATGAAGCAGGTAGGTGGTATATTCAGTGCCAAAATTTATAAAGGAAATGTATTGTTTTAACTTTTAACTTAAAAATACTACTATTGTATGACTAGTCTAAAAAGAATATATGAAAGAAGGGTGAGAGCAGTTAGTAGAAAAGCAAACCTTGCGCTTTACGGCATATATATATATATATATATATATATATATATATATATATATATATATATATATATATATATGTATGTATATATCACTATGCAGTATCCGTGAGGATTGTTGTAACTGCTGCCTTTGCTTTTAATGCCTGCAACAACTGTGTGTGCTCCAACTACACCAACTTCAACTATGAACTGAACCTCACCTTTCCCTGCTTGCAATCAGCACACATAATATAATATACTGTAAATGGGAATTATACTATAACAAACAGGCTTTGAATTAAGGGCTAGCTATAGGCCACCAAAACGTTTGACCCTATAGTAGCCACATGCACAAGCAGTGCTTTTAACTATTTTCAGCTGCCATAGACTGCTAGTGTAGTGTGGATGACATTACATTTAAAGTAAGCTAAGCTAAAACTGGTTTATCACGTTAAAAGTTAGTTTCCAAACACTAGCTTCTTTGAAGACACGTACAGGACAATGCATTGGTATGGGAATTGGGATATTGGTGAAGCAATGAAGCTATACATGCTACCTCTATAAAGTCTGAACCAATGTTGAAAACTTCATTCATACAAAGGTAACCACTAACTAGAGTCTAGAGTACTTTTGTTTTCTTATTTGGATTGAGTGAAACTAAAGTAAAACTAAATGCACAAGCAGCAGGATTCCCATTATATAACTTGAAACAGAACAGCAACAACCTCAAAAGGCAATGTTTCTAAGTAACTGATACTTCACCATGCATGAACATAATAATAGATTAACTTTTAGAATGCTTTTAAGGGAAAGCAAAGAAAGGTGAGTTTGGAACATATATAACTAGGGTGCAAGGAAGAGGAAGCAAATAAACATAGATTTTGGGGACCGGACCAGGTGCTAATAGAGAACTCTTGCCTTTCTTTGATTCATAATTAAAGCGTGTATGAAAGAACACTAGTCTAAGAATAGAGTCCTCACTCACTGCCTTTAAGAAAGGAGCATCAGAAGAGAAACAATTAGTATTAAAAGAGGGAACACTATGATAGTAATAGTATTAAAAAAGAATAATTGCAGAAAGGATCGGAGGATTATGATGATGGGAGAGTAAGAATAAATATTATTATTATCCATATAATAATAATGGTAAGGTTTGAGAATCCAAAAATACACACAACACAAGAGAAATTAAGAAAGTAAGGGTTGGCAGTGCTAAGTGGTGCCTACTATGCTGCAAAGGTTAATTTCACGGCACTTGTAGCTCCAGCCAGCAATTGAAGGGTTACTCTGCTTTTATTATTGGGTGTAAGTAAACAAACAAGAGATGTTATATATAATGAGAAACAATGAAAGGAGGAAAGAAAAGAAAAGAAAGGTTGGGTTGTGTTGTGTCAGCTTATTTGACGGAAATAGAGATTCCGGGGACTAAGTGTCAGTAAAGTGAGAAGAGAGGGTGAAGCACATGTATATGTAACATGTGCATTGCTGGGTCGAACTTTTATAAAGGAAAGGAACCAGCTAGCCTGGGCACTGCCTACGAGGGCCTCACCCCACCCCCCTTTCCTTTGGACCCAAATCATTTGTTCCTTTCTTTTTTAATTTTAATCTCCCAATAAAAAATAATAATAATAAACTTATGAATAATGGTTCAGGCAAATTCACCATTATTGATTATGTTTGATTTAGAAAAGAAGATATATATAATGTCGTAAATACCTTAAACAAGTAATGAAATATTTAAATAAGGATATATTATATTTTTTGTGTAAAATTATAGATACTTTTCCTTCTTTTTCATCCACTTTGGGAGAAGATAAAAATGTCATGGGATCCACTTACAACTTACAAGAATTCTTACTTCTTTTGTCTCTTTCTACCAAACAAAGAAGGATTAAAAATTTGAGGATTTTCCTTCCTTCCTTAATCCATCCCCTACTTATTTTTTTATCAACCAGAAAGAAAAAAAAATAGAAAAATAGAAAAATAGAAAAATATAAATATGATAAATAATATTACCTGATGTATTGAGCGAGTGTCTATACATTGTTACTTTAAAATTATACGTACTCCATTTTAGGATACATGGAGTGTAAGGAAAATAGACAAGAAGGGGGAGGAGAAAAGTTATAAATATGATTAAAAAAAAGATAAAGATGTGAAAAAGAAAATGGAAATGGAAAAAATTGAATGTATATATGCTGATTTTTTTTTTGTTACATTGTAAAGATAAAGAGCAAAAATAGAAAAATAAGAAAACTAAATAATATGCATGATGTCTTGCCATTTGTTAAAATGTTGCCAATGCAAAGGATGACATTTTTTATATTTAATTTAACAACATTTTTAAAATGCTATTAAAAACTAATTATGTTCTAGTGATTGTTACCAAAGATAAAGATGTAAAAAAAATTTAATAAAAGCATGCACAATTATTTGTACGTGAGTGTTATGTTATAATTATTTTGCATTTTTCCTTATAATATGACTATATAAAATTAACGAAAGAGGATCCTATGCATGAGGGGAGAAACCAAACTTTTCTACCAGTTGTCGACTCTTTTCTTTCTCATTATTTGCTGCTTACCTCTTAAATTAATGGATGTTACGTAAGATATGCATGAAGCAATTAACGTGAATTGAAGGATTTGTATTTTATTGGGTCAGACAAGCTGGATGATTAGACGAGACTCAAGTTAAATGTCCCTGGCTAGAGAATTAAATTTCCCAATAATATATAATACTATAGTTGAATTAAAAGAAAATATGTTTGGATATTTGTTAAGGGTAAAAGAATCACATTTGAAAATGAGGGAGTTATAATTAGTATTAACTTTTAAACATTACATCTAAAAATGTGAAATCAAACTCATTATATAACATTATAGACTGAATTTTTGGCAACTTCGACTCAACCAAAACTAAGTTATAAGGATTGACCTCAATAAAAAAAAAGAAGAAGAAGAACTATAGTCTTAAGGACACAACACAAGTTCAATCGTTACATGTTATACTTAAAAACTAGAAACAATTTTGTGCAAATGCTTAGAAAAAATTATATAAAATAGGATGATCATAATTCATCACAAAATTATAAGATTGTTTGTGAAACTTTTCTAAAATAAACTAACAATCTTATAATTTTAATGTACAACACCTAAAACATGATTTGGTTGAACTTTTTTTGTTCCTGCAAGAGACAAAAAAAAGTTCAATCAATTTGATTTTGTTCATCAAAGAAGTTCTACCATTTAAATCCCATAATGGCATGCTAAAGAGATAAACTTTAAAAATTTCCGAAAAGTTATGAAAATAAATTATTTAAATCAAGATATATCATATATTGATATATTCTATTAAAATTCAAAATATACAAAATTAAGTTTAATTTAAGATTGATCAAAATTATAATAATCAAAATTTGACTTTATCTAAAATAGAAATTAAGATATATTTCATTGAATGTAACATCAAGATTTGAAAATTCCAATTAAAATTAATTTTACATAATAGTATTTAAAAGAAATAAAAAATAAGAATATAAATTAAATTTTATAGTTTAATAAAAATGGAAATAAATTATTAAAAATATTTTTATTTACAAACGAGGATTTAAACTTATAAAAACAATTAATTAATATCTAATGAAAGTTGACAGAAATTATTCGGGAATAAAGAAGGTACTTTTGAAGTCAAAGGGAGAAATGATTGTGTTTCTTTTAAAAGATTGTGGAATGTTGCACGCAGCTTGACCTACCAAAACGTGAGAATGATTGACAAAACGTTGCAATCAAAAGGAGCATGAATGTCCATAAATGCCAGAATGATTATCGGGTTCGGGGGTATCCATCAATCTCACCATAACAGTGATTTAGAGTTCAAAGCAACACTTAGTGATTAGCTAGCTATCAAACACCATTACTTAAAGTACTTCGCGTTAATTGTGAGCGATTAGCCTGATCGAATTCTATTAGTATATTTGTCTCTTCATTAAAAAGAACCATTACTTTTGTAACCATTTAAATTTACGTTAGGAACTACTTTTCAGACAAATCGTCAGAATTGTTATTTTAACCTTTAATCATTTTTCTTTTTCCGGCATTCTTTTCGCCTTATTACACATCCAAGATATATAGTGGGGTACCTCCGTATTACCTTATGAATGGTGATCATTATTGATATTAGAATAAGATGCATATATCTCTGCTTATAATTACATTTTGTTGACCTCCTAGGCCCTAGATAGCTAATCAACCGATCATAAGTAGTGGTAAATTTAGCCTGTTAATTTTCTCATAATCCACTAATTAGAAACCTGTATTAAACTGATCAAAGAAACCAAACCCGATAATAAAGTAAATTAAAACAATCTAGCTCGATCGTGTAGCACCAATACTGACAAAGAAACAGCTGTAAGGAAGATTTGGAAACACAGAATATAACACATCCATACTTCAAAAAACCAGATTTAAACCCTAAACCTGTAAAAAACAGAACTAGCCACACACTTGGTAAAAGTACATTCCTAAAAAATTCGTAACAGAACAAGATATTTTTAAACATCAAAACCATAAGATTCTTGGACGATAGGCAGGGGCTCAAACACCATAACACTAAATTGTGCTAGTGCCAATATGAGTATGAACTAGCAGAATCTACTCGTCTAGATTCATAACTAGAACAACGACTCATCCCTTAACCATCACATGGCTCCATGCTTCATCAACATCAATTCTTAGCACCAAGAATATTCAACTTGAAACCTCCATAATAGAATTGTTACCTATACTCAAAACAACATATAAACATGACTTTTTTATTTATTAGCTAAATCGCTAATTTACCGAACATGCACTTCAAATTTAATTAGTTAACTAATCTACTATTAGCTATAACCTCTTCCACTTTCAACTAGTTAATCTTCTATCATTGTTAAGCTACCTACTACAACCTAACTTATCCACTATCCGTTAGTTATTACCAAACAGATCAGTTAAAAAATCTAAATATTTTAATAATGTACCAGTCTATCATTAAATGATAATATGAGAATTATCTGTGCATCAAAGTTATTGTATATTTGAATTGCTTAGTTTTTAATTAGGAAACAGTTTTTTTTTCGGATAAAAAATCAATAGAATTGTAATTATAAATACAAAATGAGAAGCTACGTACACAAAAGAACTTAAATTTATACCTTAAGAATGTGATAATGATTAAATGATGTCACTGCCATTGTCTAGCTAGCTTGACTAGATAGATTGGCTATATATTGAGAAAGAGAGTTGAGAGAGATAGGAGAGGAACAGGATAAGTTGTAATGTTAATTTTGTGGTGTTTAATTTATGGTGGCCTCTGTGCACGTTACCTTTGCAAAGTTGTAATGTTAATTGAAATTAATTTTAGTTCATCCTATGCTAATAGCCACCAACCACAAGTTTTAAAACCAGAGCCCTACTACCAGCATCATGTCATTACACTCGGAAGAGGGGGAGGAAAGGTGTACTTATTTATATAAAGGACAAATGCTAAAGGCATTGATCTTTTAAACTTTTTGTCCTGATTAATTTATTGGTAAAGTTTGTGTAATGATATACACCAAGCAAACGAACAAGGCAACATGCATATATGTGAAATCGCTCTCGGTATAAGATAGGTGGTTATCCATATCATAGTTGCAATCATTCCGGTACATGTCGTGCTTTGAATTACATATGAAGTTAAAGAAAGCCTTGCTTTGCATTGATTACCTCAACTTGTTGGCCTTTCTTTATGCTCATCATTTCTCTCTTTAACAAAAGAGATAGAATGCAACAAAAGAAAGAGTACTTGTGGGACAGGGCAAATTGTTGATCTAGTACAATCTACAATTTTATATTTAGGGGTCTATGAGTTGAGGCTGTTGAGCGATATGTATTGGGTATCAAATGTTCTCTCAACTTACCAAAGAGCCAACATTTAGAACCAAAAATGTTATATGAACATGTAATGTGATATTTGACACCTAAAAAAAGAAAAAAAAATAGAAAAAAATATAAGTATGATACGATTCATGATGTCATAAAAAAATATCAAAAAATAAAAAGTGTTGAAAAAATATTTAAATTAATGAAGTGTTTGTTTACTTTGACCTTTTAGAACTTACATTTCATATAGGTTACAAGCACCCTCAACTAACAGCTAAAATTGACCGTTGAGTTGAATAAAGCAGAGCTACGGACTATGAACACAAAGGAACCATATAACTGAACGAGCCAAATTAAAGGGTATTCATAAATTAGTACAATTAACGTATATGGCAAAAACGGAATATATATATATATATATATATATGTTTCTCGACTCAAGGGCATTCATAAATTTCAATTGGCTGTAAGTGGACCATTTTTTGGAGTCGCGCTGGATCCTTTTTTCACCCACGTTGATGCTAATAAAACCAATTTTAAAATGACACTTTTTTTTGTTGTTGTTTATTTCATTATATCTATTCTATATTATTAATCAATTAAATATTTCTTTTTTGCTATACACAAATTTTAGATGATTTTTTCCTTTATCAATTTTTTTAAAACTTTTGTTACTCTTCCTCTTCTAATAACTACTCAGTACTCTTATATTATTCGTTAACTTTTCTACTCACCACTCTTATATTGTTAGTTAATTTTTCTTAACTTCTAATTTTTTTTATTTAAAATATGCAAAGAAACACAAAATATCTCTCTCCCCTAATACAAAATAACGTGCGTGTATAACATTCGTTACTCATAGAAGCAACAAAATAAGTTGCTTATACTTTTATGAGTAATGCTATACTTATAAATTTTCCTATTATTTTATAAAGAAAATATTATATAAAAAATAAATATATTAAATATCTTAAAATAAAAACAATATTTAGCATACAAAAGAAATTAAAAAAAGAATGTTATATAACATTATTCATTTTTTATTTTAGACAAGAATTCGTCTTAAAAAAAATAAGTTTATATGTGTTTCCGCTGATGTCCAT
Source organism: Glycine max (assembly GCF_000004515.6). Taxonomy (NCBI): domain Eukaryota; kingdom Viridiplantae; phylum Streptophyta; class Magnoliopsida; order Fabales; family Fabaceae; genus Glycine; species Glycine max. Next base: position 1,012,911 of record NC_038241.2, read on the forward strand.
ATAATATATGGAACTATTTCATGGATGAACGTGCTCTAAATTCTAATGCTATTGCCAGTGACTGTGTGTGAAGCTTCCCTTCCACTAGCAGCAACATAGCCCACGATATTTCTTGCACATAAAAAATAGTCCCGTTTAATAACCATTTATTGAGAGTTGCTAGGTGCACCAGTTTTATTTGTGCACCTAGTATTTTTTGTTAATTCTAAATTATTTTACGTTAAAGGTATGTGAGTTTATGGTTGATCTATATGATTTGTACGGATGAACTTGATTCGTATGAGTCATACGAATCATGTTAATCCGTATTATTGATCCGTATGACTCATACGGATCAAGTTCATCCGTATGACTCATAAGGATCAACTTGAATGAAGGACATTTTCATCTATTTACTTAAAATGTTGGGTACACCAGAAATAATGCTGTGCACCTATCATCACCCCATTTATTCTTTACAACAAACGGGCTATAGGCCCAGTCAACCGAGCATTCTTAGGGTTAAAACTTCTTGCACCTCCATTATTGCTTCCTGCTGCGCCTCATTGCATTTCTTTATTACTGCTTCCTGCAAGGAACAGTGGAGTGGAGGTGCAGGAAGCAACATTCCATTCTTAGTAGGCAATGATATATACACAGTCTATCTTCTACCGGAAAAATACACAGTCTTGAAATGATACCAATGGTCTTCAGTTAATAATTAAGATCTTCATCTATCAGAACGACAAATTGCGCCATAAGTTCAGCATGGACATTGTTAGTGTAACACTTTAAGTTTGCTTTTAAGATGTTAATATAAACATGCTTTGTTTTTGTTTTTGGTATGACGAAAGTAAAAGACAGAAAAAAAAAAACACAGACATGTTTTTCTTACTTCGAGATAAACATGCTTTAAGTGTATGTTGATCAAATTTTTTTATTTTATCAACAATTATTTTTTAAAAGACTCTTTCAAAAATTAGTAAAAATAACAATTATTTTTCTAAATAAAGTAATTAATCTCGCATTTAAAAAGCAAAACTATTTACACTATTAATTATTTATTTTTAATTCTAGCTAATTATAACTTTCAAAATATATTTAATCGATTATCAAAAAAATTATTTAATCAAATAAGGCACTATTTTAGTCAAGCCATAACTAATCGGATTATCATTTGTAAGATCATATTCATTTTAATTAATGATAATTTTAAAAATTAAATTTAAATACATTTTTAAAATCCTTGTAATTTAAATTCCTTTTTTCCTTAAAATTATATTTATTTTATTTTTTTCGTTTAAGTAATTAAAATAATAGTTTTTTTACTATTCAAAATTATGTTAACGGTCTTAAAGATAAAAACAAAACAAATATAATTTTAAGTACTAAAACTAAAAAAGCAAATTTACAAAGATAAAAAATGAAAAAATATTAAATTACAAAGACTAAAAATTAATATAAATGTGAATAAAAAAGTAGATGCATGTAACATTTTATATATATTTAATAGGATAAATAGTCACTTTTGTCTCGAATATGTAATTCGCAGACAAATATATTCCTGAGGATGAAAATACAAAATTTAATCTCAAAAAATATAAAAAGTGCGACAAATATATCTGGTCGTTAACTCCATCGTCACTGTTAATAAAATAGTTTACGTGACACATAGAGACAAATTTGTCACTGAAATGATTGTCAACATGGTTATCTCTAATTAGTAGCATAGGGACATATTTGTCATATAATATTTTTTTGACTTTTCGTCAGACAAATGCGTCCTTGAAAGATGAGAATACAAAATTTAGTCCCAAAAAGAGTAAAAAGTGCTAAGATATATATAAATGTTAATAGTAGATTATGACTAATTATTATAATTTTAAAAAAAAATTATAATGATTGTGACAATTTTTTTTAACAAACTCCTAAATTAAATTGAGTCTAACAAAAAAAGAATATTTGTTTTATAAACTATAAATAATTTTTTTACACTCATGTTTGATGAAAGGTTCAAGTAAAAAAAATCTTTATTGTAAAGTATTATAGTTAAATTATATCCATGAATAATTTTAGAAAAAATTACAATTGCAATGATACTTTTAATTTGTAAAAAACACTCACCTCCATTGGAATGATTTTTTTAAGGTTATGATTTTTTAAATGACCATTTAATAAAAAAATAATTGTATATGATTTTAAAAAAATTAAAAATCAACAAACTTTTATTATGATTTATAATTTGATGTTATTGCATATACTAATAGACATTCATATTTTATTATAAAAAATTTATTAAAAAAACAATTAAATAAATAGTGTTTGATTAAACATAAACAATGATTTTTTTATCGTTTCACAGCAAAAAAAAAAAAATCTTTTTTTCCTGTATTGACAGCATTTATTCAATAGTTAACAATCAAACGATTGTTTTTTTTTTTTTTTGTAGTTGAAGAAAAGTAAGAAGAATTCGTTAATAAAAATTCACTTACATTGGTAATATTTTATGCATGTTTCAACCATTAATGAAACTTAAAAATTATATAACAGAAAGAGACATTTAGCTCTCCCAAAATTTTGTCCTAATTATTATAAATTTTTCAAAATTATAATAATTAGTCACAATCTATTATTAACATTCGGATATATTTGTCACACATTTTACACTTTCAGAAACTAAATTTTATATTTTTAATTTTCAGGGACGCATTTATCAACAAATTACATAAAGTAAAAGTGACTATTTAAGCTATTTAATATTTTACATGACTTATATATTATCTTACATGTTGACTACATAGTACATACCATTACACATTTAATTTTTTTAATGTAATTATATATTTATGAAATAAAAAAATAATTTAATTTTTTTTCCATCATGAAATTAAAATATTATTAATTTTGTTAATAATTAATTTTTACTGAAAAATTTGACTATCCATATTTAATGAAATGTTTCCTTTCAAGTATATTTTTTTTACTCATAAAACTTAAATCGAAGAATTTACTTGAAAAAAGAGTTCAGACCAATGGAACCAACAATGTTAACAATGTTAAGCTAACATAATCCGCGATTTACACTCTCATTGTTTAAATTTAAAAAAATACTGTGTGGGAAGTCTTTATTTACTAGTAAGTATGGTTTCTTAAGACATTTAAAGGCATTAGACAATTAATTAATTAATTAAATATTAGAAATAGAATTTTAGCGAAGTAGAAAGAAAGTTGGGGGTTGACAGAGAAAGGAAAGGATTAGGGGATAGTGGCAAGCGAGGAAGGAAGTGAAGTTTCAAGGTTGACGCAAAGAATTGAATTGAAGTGATAAGTATTATATAGCATGCAAAGAAAATGGTAAGGTAAGGTAAGATCGATAGCAGAAAAGGAAAAAATGACGATGGACGATGATAGCTCCATATATGTAGGGGGTCTTCCCTACGACGCCACCGAAGAAACCATTCGCACCGTCTTCAATTTGTATGGCGCTATCCTTGATGTTAAGGTCCACTTTTCTAACTCTATCTCTTTTAGGGTTTTAACCAACTTAGTGTTTCGCCACTTTGTTTATCTAATTCCTTTCACAAATAATCGATTCAACTCATTGGGTTTCCGTTTTAATTGCCATGTTTTTTTTTTTCAGATAATCAACGACCCACGCACCAGGGGCAAGTGCTATTGTTTTGTTACTTTCACAAATCCTAGGTCTGCAATTGATGCCATCAACGACATGAATGGCAGAGTATGTAATTTAATTATTTATCTTCTTTTACATGTTTTAGGGTCGTTAATATTTGGTTATGAATAGTCATTGTTGTGCTTAGCTTATGAATTTTGCGTATTTGGCACTGTGTTGTTCTGAATTAGACCATTGACGGCCGTGTGGTTAAAGTTAACGGGGTGAGGACTCGTGGGGGCAGGTCAAATTTTGGCAGAGAACGTTATTACTATCATAATGATGAGAGGAATGGAGATTGGGATCGCAGTAGGGATCGAGACCGAGATTATGATCATGATAGTAATGATAGGGATGGATATAGGAATCGGAGCAGTGATTGGGGTCGAGACCGTGACAGGTCTCGAGATCGTGATCAGGACAGGGATAGAAGGTTTGAGCATATGCATGATTATGATCAAGCCAGAGAAGCTATGCTAGAAAATGACTGGATCCGAGAGGATGATAGAGTTGAAAATGAACAAGAACATAGCAGGGGACATGGTGGAGATGTTGATAGAGATCACAACATAGATTTGAATGTAGACAGGAAAATGGATAGGACCAGTGATCCTGATAGAAGTTTTGGTGAGGATAGAAAAGATCAGTCAAGGAGAAACAATGAGTAAGATCTCCATCCATTTTCGTTGACATATGTTGATTTCCAACTATTCTTCTTTAGTTGACTTATGGTGCATGCATCTTCTGCTGGACTTATTGGTGTTCTTCCTGCAGCTTGAATGTTACAAATCAACATATCATGGATCTTTCATCAGATTCAGCTGGTACTCACAATGAGCAGGTAATGTGAATGTGTTTGTGGATTTCCGAATTTTCTTGTTCAGATAGCATAACAGCATAAAATAAATTGAATTTGATTGTGTTGCACTTTTTTTTGTTTTAATTCTTTGTGTGGACTTCAGTTAGAAGCTCAATTAGAGAGGTCAACTCAACAGCTTGATCAACTAAAAAAGGAGGTTTGTAATCTCTTTAGAGCTAACATGATTCACATGAAAGAATGATGAAGTTTTTCAAATGATCAAGTCTACACTAGTATGCAGCTTTATGATACATTGACAAATGTTTGGTTCTGAACAATTGCATTTTCTGGAGGTGCATACTAATGCATGCAAAGACTTCCCAGAATTCCAATATTTACTAGTTACTACATGCTGAATTGGGATATCATTTTAAAAACCTTTCAATTCTAACTAACAAGTCCTGTAGCCCTTTATATGTTATTTTTACCTCTGCTATGTGTTGATGATGCTGGAAAGTGGAATTTCTTGACTTGTCAGGTTTCTCAGATGGAAGAGGGATTGGAAGAGAAAAGACTCCATGTTAAGGAATTACAAAAGCAATCTAAGGTACCTTCTCTCTTATTTTCCATGCATCACATTTGGAACTTGTTTACTATACTTTATTGCTTGTCCTTACGCTGAAGTCTGAACAAAAAATATGTATTATGTTCTGACCTGGAAGATATTTACTGCAGAAACTGGAGGATGCAGTGATCAATGCAAAGAAAAACTCTTCATATCGTCAGATGCAGTTGATGAAGGTCAGTCATACATTAGATACTTGCAGTCTCTATACGAATATCAAATTCATGAATGATATTGCTAACATTGGGTTTGGGAAATTGATGTTCAGCTGCATAAAGGTTTTCTGCAAGTGAAAGATTGCACAGAAAAACTAAAAACTAGTGAAAAAGAACTTCAGGTTTGTTTCTTAACACCACATAATTCTGATTTATATACGAATTTGCAAAGTATGTCCTGTGTTTTTTAATAAATGAATACATTATACATTGTGATCTTGGATACTATTATTTTCAAGTTCATATGATTTTGTGCATTCTGTTTCTGTGTAATTAATTTTATTTAGACATATGTGGCAAATGCGCTCCCTTTATAAAATGTTTGTTAAAATTGTTGTGCTTGCTTGAATATTTTCTGTCAACGACTCAACATTATATAGTGCAATTGTATAAAAGATATATCTTAATATTTTTTTTTCTGTTGTTTGATTTTGTTTTTGCTCCCTTTTTTTTTTATAATTTTTATTTTTTCCATGGAGATATCTTTAAAATTAAATATGGTATTTCTCTTTTTGGGTCTATTTCTTTTCTTTTTTTTAAATTGTTACATTGGGGGATAAAGACATGCAGTTTATTTTTGAATAAGGAGTTTTAGTAAAGAAAGTTATAGAATTATAAATGTAGAGGATAAGATATCCTAGGAAAGGTGGGGGGAGGAACAAGAAACATGTCGCCATTAATTAAGCTTCATAACTGGACCCAAAGTCAAGGAATATGTTTTTAGTCTCTGTGGATATAGCTAAATTTGATTTTAGACCTCCATTTTTTTTTGTTAGTTTTGATTGTCATCAATTTTAAAATTTTGAAACCAGTCCCTTTCACTACTCGGTGATCATATGATATGACATGCATCTATACTTCCCATCTCATAATGGTTGTTTACGTGACATGTATAGATGCATGTTACATCATCACTAAATAATAACAGAGATCATTTTTTTTTTAAAAATGAAATAAAGTTTGAGGACTAAAACCAACAATTATTTTAGGACTAAAATCAAGCTTAACAGTAGTTACAAGGATTAAAAATATATTTAAGTCCAAAACAAAACTATTTTATGCCATAAATTACAGTGGTAAAATAATGGAGAAATTAAAATTCATGTGTAAGTTGTAAAGAAAAATGCAGTAGCAACTTTCAGGAAATGAATTCCTTATTATCAAGAAAATGGCTGAAATAGGTCTCTGTTGAGAATTGAAAGATCTCTGATGTTTGCTCATCATTATTGATTTGAAATTATGAATATGGTCTGATGTGGTGTTGCCTTAAATTTAGCGAGCTCAGTTGTTCCTATAACTCCAGTTGCTTTCTTGCCTTTCTTCTCAATCCCCACATGTCCCAAATGGTTGTGACGAAATTATGCAGGTAGCATGACTAAGTATTTTCTTTTGCGGCTTGCAGGCTCTAATTGATACAGCAATGTCAGAGATTGACTGTGATGGATTAAAGGATGGACAACTAACAAATGGAAGTCTTGATGGTAGATTGTAATATATCTTTCGGAGGTTCAGATTGTGTCATTGATGCTTAAAATGTGTTTAGCACAGAATACCCTAATGTTATATGGAGAAGAAAAAAAGGCTGGATAATTATTCTCTTTTATTATTCCGCTCCAGTCTCTACTAAATAACATTAATAGAGTTTTGTTTATACTTTTAAGTTGTTGGTAAACTTGGTCATTGTAACTTCCTTTGTTATAAATTTTCACTAGAGAAAACCAGCTGACTTCTTGAACTCCACTCGATTGAATTGCATGACCTGATGCTTCTTATCCAAAAAGCTTGGCTTTTGGCATGAAAAACTGCTAGTTGGTATAGCACTTGCTACTTGCCAAATGTTTATTGCCATCTGTGCATGTGCTTCGCTGCTTGGTCAGAGGGAATTTGGGGGCTCTAATTGGTTCTGATGCATGGCACAGTATATAGAGTGAAGAATGTTTTTTGGTATAATGGCAAATGGCGATACTAAAGTTTGGACTTCTATCATCCTGTAAACTACCGTGTAACCAATATGGATTTTTATTTTAAGAACTGAAGAACCCTTTGTATGAAATAATTTGCGTGATTTGGGTTAATTATAGGCCGGTCCTGTCTAATTTGGTGGTTTTATGGGACAAAATTATTCCACAACTTGTTGCTTAAAATTTGAATTTCAATACATTACACAGTACAAAATAGATTTAGTGGGTAACATGGACATGGTATGATAGGAAATAAATTGGGTCAGTTTGTTGAAATAAGTATTTATTTAATAAAATAATCAATTTTTTTTAGTATGTTTCTCTAAATTGTTTCTGTTTAAAAATAAATAAATTTTTATTTATTTTAAGTAAATTTTATTTGTTTCTTTAAAAAAACACTTATAAAAAAATATTTATTTTTAAAATTACTTTTTTAAATTTAAATAAACTTATCCTGTATATTACCCAAGAATGATTAGTAGCGGTGGGAAGTCGACACTCTAAGCAATCTTTATGTTGATTATATCTGAACATAAAAATAAAATATATCAATGACGTTGCAGTAGTTCCCCGAACATTACCGATGTATCCAATACAATATATACCTTGTAGGTTGAGGACAACTGAGGTACTCAACGGAATTGGATTTGCTGCATTCACGCATTCACAAATCTAGACTGTTAAATGAAGATCAGATGATTTATATTTTATCTGTTTATTTTAAGTCTAACTTATGAGTTAAAATATCATCCATCGGATGTCCATCAAACGGTCATCATTAGCTTATTGCGTGAATGCGTCAAAATTTCGACCGCAGAAAATCTGGGTCCACAACCAACATACTACGCTGATGGAAAAAAAAAAAGTTCTGATTTAATTTTTCTAAATTCGATGAACAACCTATTAAGACATCAATTAAAACTTCTGTGTGCTTGAAAAAGACCCCTACTAGTTGGAAAGATAATACCCCTCCACTGTGCTTGTATAAAATTGTGATATTTGATGTTCGGATTTAATCAATCAACCTAATTTGATTCTGGATTAGTCATAATGGAATCATGATAAAAGATTGATGAGAATATTGGTTTTATGATATTTCAAATGTAGGGAGTCCTTTTCTTCTATGAATTTTTCTCTCCTGATAGGGATAGAGAGAAAAGAAAAGCGAATCTGTACGTATCTTTGCTCCCTATAAATGGGGACCATAACATCTTATGTTGATAGCTCAGTTATCCCAAATTTGATAATTATAGTTTGCTCCCTTGTCAAATTATTATATCACTAACGGTATCTACACAATTATGACATATATGCCCTTAGCCATAGTTTTATATTGATTAAACCACTTCAATATTTTGACTAATAATATAATAACCCTAACTCATTCAATTATGTGATATATATATGTATGATCCAAAATTGCTAACAATCTTTCACTAGTCACAAATATATATATCCTTACATTCCTTATGAATGTATTAAATTTTATGAGCTCAAAATTTGTCATTACATGTCTTGAGCATATTCCAAAAATCTTGTCGATTGGTTACATTTACATGTAGAATCAAAGTAATTTTCATTGTATCAATTACAACTAAACCCATCAATGATCACTAATGTTGACAGAATCAAATGATATAGACTCATCATGAAATGTGTAGCATGAAAATGAAGGTGGTCTGTACACGTCTATTTTCAACTGATTCTACTTTACCTCAATGATATCATTTAATAACCTTAATGTACAAAGTGTAATAACTAAATAATAAAACATATATATAACCAAATATATCCAAAAGTCAATATATACATACATAAAATCTAACATAGAACATAAAATACATAAAAATGACTAACTCCCACTAAACCAAAGAGTCAATGTATATATTCTAGTTTTAATAGTGAGCCTGCTATGTTTTCCATCAACGGAAAAATTACAACCACTAGCATGTTATCTTTAGCATCCGAAACCCCGAGAATTCAAACAGGATGTCTCCGTGAACAAACACTGGTTTCTTTTAATTTTTGTTATCGGTAGGAGTCAAACTGTATCAGGAATTTACAATCTCGATGCATACCCAAATCAAACTGAAATCTCACGTATATAGACAACGAACGGATATTCATTCATTTTCTTTCAACATTATTAGTACATCAATATGATAGAAAGAAATAACAAACAAAAAAGCAAAATCTATTAGAGAGAATGGTCCTTCAACACAGGTTTTAATTGTGGTCATGGCTGCGATTTCATCTCATTCCTTGATATTGCAGAAAATTATTAACAAACGTGACTGGTGTAGCTGCAATTATTGTTGTAAACACCTTAATGAATAACCTTGACGTTGCAGCTATGGCCGTTTTTTAAAATCTTGAATCAACACTATCATGTGTGTTTCTGATAAGCCTCTATTGCCGAAAATAGGCCACATCTTGGTTTGCTGTTGCACTTGGAACTATCCATGCAATGCATGGCACTTAGGGGTTTTAACATTTCAGGGAAAATTCGGACTTCTCAGCAAGTTTAACTAATTTGGGGATTGAACCATGATTTTCATAAAGTTTTAAATAGCAGGCTAGTAAAAAAATGTCAAAATCATCATATCGACCACTATTATGAGTTGTGCAATGGTGCACAAGAATATTATTCCTTGTCCACAACGAGAATATCACATGTGGGAAGGATTGATTGCTTTACAAAAAATTATAAGTGAGTCATTAGATCAACTGAGTATGAAAAATTAATCCCCAAACAAAAGGTGTCGAGAAGTTAAATATCAATTACTATCTAACTGGGACATTAACGTATCTCATTTGTCTGGAGGCAGAGTAGATCATTTTTATGAAAGTAAAAGACAGAATTTGGGTGGGATTTTTGGAAACTTATAAGTTTCAAAAAAAAAAAAACAGTTATATAATTACATAACTGTTTTTTTTTTTTAAGAATGAAAATAAAGTTTTATAACATAATAAAAGTGAGTTAATATTGATTATAAAAATGAATTTCTAATTTAAATTAGATAGCAATATTATTCTAAAGACTTGATAAAATACGCCTAAATTTTTCTTTCTCTTTTCCTTTTATTTTAGTTCCTGAAATTCCTTCCACTCCCAAATAGTCCACATAAACATATATAACACAGGAAACCCCTTTATAGACTTTGGTCACGGACAATGATATTATTTGTTAAGGGCAAATTTGTAACCCAGAAAATGGCAAGAGTGTCAGAATCCAATTCTTCCCTCCATAGTACTAGTATACCAATACATATAACAGCATCAATACCTTCCATACGGTAAAGCAAAAAATACAAAACAAATGTCCAGTTTTATGCCTTTTTACCACAGAAATATAGGCAAAAAGTACCACCAAGGATATTTTGTTCTACTTAGTTTGTTTTTTTTCCCCAACAATAATGAATAGTAGTTGAACATGCATGGGTTGGTAACTTAGTATGTGATGATGGGATGCAAGCAAAACCCTAATTCTAAAACCCTAGAATTTGAGAGTGATCTCACTCCCATTGCTCTCTTCACCAATCCCTTTCCTCTCCCCTTCGTTCTCCCCACTCTCCCCCTTCCAGCTGCTACTCTCCGACTTGCCATCCTCAATACTCTCCGACCGCTCCCCGCCGCCGGGAACGTCAGATTCCGGCGATCCATGGCCGTGGGACGCCGCCTTGTACATGTGCAGGTGGTGCAAAGCGTTGTGGTGCTGCGGAGGTGGCGGAAGCAGCGGCTGGGGCGGCGCCGCGGTGTAGAAGTCTTGTGGCATGGGAGTGGCGGCGCAGTAGTGTGGCGGCGGCGCGTGAGAGGTTGGGTGGGCGCCGTAGAGAGTAGGGGTGGCTGTGTGTGCCGCCGTGGCATATTCCGGTGGGACCCAGATTCCGCCGAGGACCACAAGCTGTGGTGCTGCTGCACCCGCTTGAGGACTTGGACTGGGTCTTCTTGTGTGAAGCCTATATTTCTGTTTAACAAAATAAATATTAAATGGAATTAGAAATTATTAACTGGTATAAAGAAAACGAAAAACAGAAACAATAACAAAACAACAAAAAGTTGGTTTGGAAAACGCAGAATGGTACGTCAGGGTGATAATATAATGAAAATAGTACAGCAACAACAACAACAAAGGTGCCTGTGTCTGTCTGTTTGTACTACGTACGTACATGCACAGTTGAACAGAGAAAAAACATTTACCTGCAAATGGCTTTTTACTTCATCATTGGTCAAACCGTCAACCTTCATCAACTCCCTTATCTGTTTTGGGGTCGCCACTGTGTCAAAAATCAATTCAGCATGAGATTCTGAATCCAAAGGACCCTTCTTAATTACTGTATTTTTTATTGTTTATTTGTGGCTTATTTTTATGAAAAATGATTTTTGAAGATACAAAACTCATTTGCCATCATATAATAGAGAAAAATAAAGCTAGCCACCTTAAAAGATGAACATTTCTTAAAATTAAGTACATGTTTCAAATTTGCAAACTCAAGTTTAAATGAGTTTATTTTATAAATTGAATTTGCAAAAATAACCTTCTGTTACCTTTCAAATTAAGTTAAAAAAACATTAAGATAAAACTCAGTTTACAATCAACCTAACTAAAAATCAAACAAGAACTTTCTTAGATTTACTTTTTGAACACAACAGAACAGACTTTCGGTGTTCCAACTGAAAGCAAAACATGTCCTAATGAGTTAACCAAACAAGCACTTGATCATATATTTCATCTGAACCTATCACTTAACTATGTACCTTGTGATCCACCAAGCATTTGAAGAGCATTAACAAATCTTCGGTGCAGGTCTGGTGACCAACACCTTCTAGCTTTCCTATGAGTTTGTGCACTAGTAGTGGTTGTGGTTGTTTGTGCATGAGACGATGCAACTGGGCTACCACCTTTTCCTTGATCAACCACAGCTCCATCACTTCCTGAATTCTCCTTCCTACTCTGACACGAAACTCCCTTAATTTCTACCTCTGCACGTTTCTTATCCTCCATTTCTTTCTCCGCAGAGGCAAGAACAAGTTCAGGGAGAGGCCGCAATGTAGAGCCCTGGCAAGAGTTTCTCTCTTTGGAGAATGGAAGGAAGGCTCCTCCACCGTTCCTTTGTTTGTTGTCAAGAGCCAACTTTGGGCTTATGCTGAAGCCTATATCAGATTCTTTAAGGGTTGTGATTGGTGGTTGTTGTTTGGTTCCTTCGCTTGATGCTTGGCTCCATAGTTGTGCTGATGTCATCCAATTTGCCTTGTCAGACATGTTTGTTGCCTTCTCTGAGCTCTCTGAGGCTAAGTGCTTCATGGGTATGAATTCTTCCAGAACTGGCTTTGCTCCATGGTTTACTTTAAAGGCCTGAAGTTGCTGCCTTGAAGCTTCCATGGCTGTTCCAACCAAAGACATTTGTGTGGCTAATTAACTAGATTGCTTGGTGTGCACAAAAGAATACTATTGAAATAAAAATATGCATATGATTGCCTGTTATTTTTACCCTTAATGATTAATATCACTACCTAAATAACATTCAAATAAATCAATTAAAGTAGGCAAATATATATGAAAAAAGAAGAGAAATTACCAAAAAGATACCGGAATAGAAGAAGATGATAATAAAGGTTGGTCATATATAATTACTAGACTTTATTAGAAAAAACTGATCGAGTTCGTTAGTGTTAATTATATCTATTTATCTATATATCAATATTTATTTTAGACTGGGTAGCTTGAATCTTTAAGGTTTTGGATTCTGTATGTTTGATTAGTTTATTGGGGGGATCGAATTTTGAATTTAGTTTGGTGTGCATGTTTATAAAAGGGTGAATTCAATTGTGTACCATTGGTGAGAAGTTGCATGCAGAGAGGAAGCTCGCGCTTGAAAGCATCAATCTTGAGGCGTTCTTCCTCCAAGCGATTGAGGAATTCTTCAAGCTTGTAGGAATGATCAGTTTGATCTCCAAATGATTTGAGTAGCAAGGAATAGCTTTGAGGCTTGCAATCCAGACTTAGTTCTGAGGGTGATGCCATTCTTTAAATTCACGTGTATAGATAACCAACTAATTAACAAGTTCACACTGTGTAAGATATGTTCATGCCAAAATAGGAACAGGTTGGTATGTGGGAACAAACAAGAGCAAAAGAGGGTCTTTGGCTTCTTCCTTTGAGATTTTGGTGGGGGCGAGAGAGAGAGAGAGACAGAGAAAGGGTGGTAATGTTGTTTCTGAAACACAAGGGGGATCGAGGGAGGATCGTCTTCCTTTTAGAGGTGAGTTCAATAGGAATAAAGCAGGTTTAAGAGAGAGAGAGAGAAAAGAAAAAGCATGGGATAAAGCAGAGGGAAGTAACTTCCTTCAAAGAACCAATGCAAAAAAAAAAAAAGTGTAAAAAATAAAAATAAAAATGAGAGAGGTGCTGTGAGAGAAGGAATCAGAGAATCTGACATTAGAGGGTCATGTGCTTAGACCCTGGTTTTAGAACCACTCAGTGTTCTTTGTACGAATTTAATATCACCAATACAAAAGATGATTCTTCTTACTGTTACCCCTTTTTTTTTTTCTTTAGTACTCCTTTCTCTCTTTTTTATCCCCCCCCCCCCCCCCTGTACTCCTTTTATTTTGGCTTTCTTTTCATACGAGCTATGTGCCTATGCGCAAAATGAGACTCAGATTCTCCAACAATTTCAAATCAAGATCTCATTAACGGTGTATTATCTTTGTTCCTTTTCTTCTTTTCACCGGAGATTTATTTTGCTTTACCGGATATATCCATGAATTTTTTGCTTCAAAAGTCTTTGGGATTAAGTACAAGGACAAGGATATATGCATGGATGCATGTCATGTATCAAAGAGATCTTGTTCCATTTTAAGCAGAGATTAATTAAATATAAAACCAGGGATAAATTTTATATAGGCTGCCAATATCGTTTATAAATATGATTGCCTTTATGGAGAAGATTTGGATTAAATACACATAATATATAAGATTATGTTAGTTCTAAGTTCTAACTATGGTATATTATGTTATGGTTGCATTTGTTATATATAATCATGCTCAAGAATGATAAGAAAAATCATTATGTGAAACCAACATGGATGCAGATGTTGGCCACGTGTAGTGCGCGCAACATTGGTCTTATGGGTATCCATTCATACCCGTGTATTCAATTGCTGTTTCAGCAGCAATAATTAATGAATCTATCATGATTAATTAATCAAAAGATTTTGAATTGTGGGGGAGCATATACCATCAACATAATTTTTACCAACACAGTGAATAAAGAGAAAGGGAGAAAAGAAGGAGAGGGAAAGCACATATTCAAATAGGTTTTAGTATCAAACAACCTTGCAACTTTCTCTTTGAGTCCAAAAAGTTGCATAATTGTCATGAATTTGAGTGCATTCAGGGAAGGGGAGGAATATCTAATCTAAAAAACGAGACACTCACCATATAGAATAAAATATTTGCCTCCAAGAAAGGAATATCTTAGTTCCAATTCTGCGACTCTAAATTAAGGGAACACAACCCACGAAGCTTAAAGGGAAGAGAGAAAAAAATCACCCTCCAAAAGAGTGATAAAGGAGCCTAGCAGAGGAGAATCTTCTTCTGCTACTATCTTTAATGAAGTGGGTAAGAAGCTAAGAAGATTCTCTTTTACAAGTTAAAACGAACTTTCGTTATTTTGGTTGGAAAGCCAGGTGCAGAAACGCCAATTACTATAGGGTCGAACGAGGGTTTTGAAAAGTTTTTAAGTTGATTGATTGGATCACGTCTAATTTATAAATTACTTGATTCCTTGCGGGTTTCACACAAACAATAAAGATGAAACGATACTTTTTTCATAAAATTATTAGCAAATTAGGGCGCATCTTAATTTTTACAAAACTTGGTAATATACTGTAAGAGATGTATTAATTAAAAAGTACAAATATACAAAGGCAGTTATTTTTCTTCCTTAAAATTTTATGGTATATGCGAGATTGGTTTAGTGGAATTGTGGAAATTGGATTTTTGGTTATGATATTTTTACTTATTTAGTACTAAATTCTCTCAACAAACTCCTTAAGCATTAATTTATGAATTCATTTCAAACTTATTCTGAAAGGCTTAATTTAGTGTATTATGAAAAACTTCATTTCAAATTCCTTAAGCATTAATTTATGAATTCATTACAAATTCCTTAAGGAATTTAAATTCATCAATGAAGAAATATGTATATGATACTCATTTAACATTCCTAAATTAAATTAATGTAGTGTATAAAAGTATTCAAAGCAAAGCTCGTTCTGTATTGATCATATTAATTATTCCAAATGCATAAATTAAACAAATTAAAAAAATATGGGAAAAAAGATTGATTATAAGAACATAATTCATGTAAAATACTTAGTTAACAGCATGTACAAAATAAATTGACTAGCTCGCAGTGTATAATTCGTGTTTGAATTTTATATATTTAATTATAATAGATAATAAATATTAGCATATATCATATATCTATAGTAATTTTGTTTCAAACGTCACTCGCTCTCTTCTTTAAATATCTATGATTTTATTTGTGTATATTTAGATAATTTATTTTGTTAAATATCATTCTATAATCATGTTAGAGAGAGGAAAAAATTATTTTTAATTTTTCATGTAAAGACTTGTCATGTGTTTTTTTTTATAGATGAAAGACTTGTCATGGTTTATTATAATGTTCATTAGAAAAAAGTGTATATTTCTTCTTCTAATAAGATTATAATATCCCACTCTTCAATGATATGGGAAAATTCAAAACCAGTATGTTTATGTTACCCTACAAGGCTCTTTATGAAATTGATAGTATTAACAACATACCATAACAAAAGAGTGATAAAGGAGCCTAGCAGTTATGTCAATGTATTACCTCTACCATGAACAAAATATATTCAAATCAACTCATCATGCTTTATCGCTTCAAGTCCTTAACAACACACAGTACTGCATGCCCATACATGTGGGACAATCACTTAACACAAGGTATACAAAGGGGATCATACCTTTGGGGGGGGGGGGGGGGGGGGAAGCGATCCTATCTCGCACACAAATTCTCAAATGCCAATTTTTATATTAAACAGCACTATCCCAAAACTATAGTTGCTACTTGGAATTAATTTCTACTTAAAGGCATATGTACGTACGTAGAATGTAGAACTACAACTAGCAATCCATATGCACGTAGTAATGAATTTCTTATAATTTTATCCCTTATATATTCACGTACGTGTCAATATAGTTTTATTTAAAATAAAATAAAAAACAATTAAGGAGAACTTACATAAGCAGTGGTAATATGTAATGAATAATAGGTGGGTTTCAGTGCTATATGTAGATACTAATAAAAGTTAAGCACATGGAAATATATTTTTGTTCTTTGCATCGAGTAATAGTAACACTTTAATTAGTAAAGGAATTTATGGACATTACGATATCAGAAAATATGACAACTTATTTTAGCTTAATTAATGTGTATTTTATTTGTATTAGTTTCATATTAATTATAATTTTAGCACAAATGATAGTCATACATTTCATATAATTGAATTATATTTTTCAATATATATATATATATATATTTGTGTGTGTGTGTAATCTTTTTTACCAAGACAGTAAAATAGTTTTATAATTGCTCCGCCTATGTAGATATTAAAGTTTGTTTATATAAAAATTACTTTGTTCTCGTGATTATAACTACTACTATGGCAATTAAAATAAAACTAATTAACATTACTTGAACTTAATTAAATCATCTTGATTCTTCACTATAACATCCTTACTTAAGTTTCCTTCGATCGTTGACAATAATACGTAAATGATTAATTTTTGAGACATAAAAATACGTTAAAACAAACTCAACTATATATCTATCCTAACCAATGTATATAGTATGAAACTTAAAACATAGATGTTTTGTAAAACTTAAAACTATTCCTCAAAATTCGAAATATTACGTGAGAATATGTAACATTATCTTACAGTGTCAATATTATAAACTCTAAAAATCTTTACATCTCATGCTTCATAGGATGCACCAACAAAAGATTATATAATTTTTCAATTAAAAAAAGAGGAAAAGCAGCGTGGCTGTGTGAAAGTGAGAGGAAGAGTGCATCAAATTCCACGAGCTTTCAATAAAAATGGTTGGTTGCTTTCCAACTTCAGTCTTCTAGTACAAGCTAAACTCCAACTCACACCTTTTCTTCGGATTCTTCCTTTTTTATTTTTATTTTTTTTCCTCTCTTAATAAAAGAAAAGAAAAAAGAGTAAAAGAAAGAAAAAAAAACAATAACAAAGAATAGAGATTATCCTCGAGACGCGTGTCCATAATATTCTTTCCTATCGTCCTTCTTCTGAATATCCCTTTTGCGTGGCCCATTTGCGGTTTCTGTCAGAATATTCCTCCCTTCTGCCATTTTCCTTATCGTTCCTGCTGCTCCATGCTTTTATCGTGATATTCCTTTATTTTTATACATCTTACATTTCACCTAATCTTGTTTACTTATTTTACATCTCACAGAAAAAATCATCAATTAAATTTATGAATTTTGTATTGTATGATTTCCTTAAGACTTGCCTGTTTAATTATACATTGATGATGATTCCTCTTGCAAATAATAATTAAAAAATAAACACATTTGGGTCAGCATATCAAGTGTTTCAATGCAAAATTTGAAATTAAAATTAATTTTACTTAATTTTCTTTAAACGCTCTATTTTGTATTGAAACAGTTATAAATCAAACACACACAAAACCAAAGAGGGAACCAACCTTATGGCACTAAAGTTTTCCAACTTACCCGCCATAACACGTGATCTCTGCAATAGAATATGAAAATCTTGTCCACATATTATTTTTTAAAGTTGTTTTTCTATTTGAAGTTACTACTTAATGGTAGACAAATAATTCTTCAATTATTCTCTTTGGAACATTAAAACTCAAATATCAACTTTTATCCATTTTACAAAATATCTCAAGAGAAAACATATTTTATTTTATTTTTATTTTATTTTTTCAATGTCCTGTATACATAAACATACGAACATAATGTTAGAATTAAGGGTGATAAAGCATATGTTAACCTGTTGGATTAACCCACCCAACCCGCAACATAAAAGGGGTTGAAAAGCGAGTCGTACCAGATATTGACTTGCTTTACCAACCTTAATAAAAATGTAGGAATTTCATTCAAAAACAAAATGTAAAAATCGAAATAATTAACTTTTGATGGTTTTAGTTAATACTGACTGCTCCAACATGCAATTTTCATTTTTGTAACAATTTTTTTTATCTTTTTAAATCACTAAATATATTTTGTTAAATTAGATCTCAAATTTAAAAATAATATATAGAAAAATTTTAAAGGTTGAAAACATTTGTGATGATTTATCAAGTTATTATTAAATTTATCAGGTAGAAGTTTAAAGGTTGAAAATATTTCTTACATATAAGATCGGAAATAATAAAAAGAATTTAATATGAATGTGTTAATGTAAAAAGTATGATAATATGAGAATGAGTGCTGTTGTTAGCAAGAACAACCTCTGCACAAAACGCACGAAAGTAACATTAAATGGTTGAGTTTTTGTTAAAAATAAGAAAGAAAGAAATAAATAAAGATTTTTTTCTCTCTTCTATTGGACATATCCAGATCCAGTAACTGGAGAAAAAATACCCTCTGTGCATCCACCGTTCAGCCACCCATTATGGTGGCTCAGCCACGACGCTAGATGCTGGGCCGAAAGGCTAATATTACATAAAATAGATTGAAAATGGGCCTTTTGGAAGCCCAAACACAATGATCCATTACCAGTGGACCCACATTCTATTTTTACAACCGTATTGACTTTCCCTCACGTGCGTTTCTAAACTTTATCTTCAGCTTAATTCTTGACCCCCGGAAAAAAAAAAAACCTTCAAATTCATTCGATATATTCCGTTCTAACATTTTAACCTCTTCAAAATTTCTCTCCCCCTCCCAAATCAAATAGAGAAAAAGAAAATAGAAGAAACTATCATATGAAAATATTTTATTTTTATCTTTAAATTTTAGGAAAGAAAGAAGGGAATGATGCTTTGTCTTTAAGTCAAAAGCTTGAAAAAGAAAGAAAAAAAAAAAAGCAAAAGGCAAAATAAAACAGCAAGTCTTAGACAAAGAATGCTGTTGGTAGATCATTGCTCCATAATAACGAATGAAGTTTCTGTATAACTAGTGAACAAAGGGATGCCACCTTTTAACGACAATTATTATAGCACTTCTAAAGCTAAAAACAATAAGCATAATACCACTTGCATTGCTTATCATATATATATTTTCTTCCTAAACCCACTATGCAGGCAAGCATACAAAATTAAAAGGGTAACTAGAACTAAATTAACCGTGATATTATAAGCTGGAACCCTAGTGTTCAGACGTAGTGTACCCCACACACCACACGCTTTTTGTATATATATTTTAATTTAGAATATTGATCTTTGCACATTACTTTTTTCTTATGATTTTTGCTTTCTTTTAGTCTAAGGTTGGGTGAAAATTTACATAGAAAATTGTATATTCAAGTTTTGATAACTTGTACATCATTTTTTGTTTTGTGAGAGTTGTTCAAGTTCTCGTATTGGAGACTTGTCATATAATAATTAAAAAAAAATTATCTGATTTATATGTAAGAATAAGAAGAAAAATAGAATTACTAAGACGAATGTTGTATGATCATTTTTCAAGTTTGACTATTTTTAATCTTATATAACTTTTTTTTAAAAAAAAAATATCAAGATATCAAGAAAGTCTAACTTGATTGATTAAGTAAAATGTGCATATGTAAATTATTATAATCTTTATGCATTTTTTTAATTCTTACAAATAACATATATTTACAACTGAAATTTTTGCTTATAAATAAAATGTGTTTATAATTGGTGCCTGCAAAGTGACATCAAGACCCTACACCGTTGATTTGTGTGTATAAACTAAAGTGATGGGCATGTTCATAAATTAATTAACTGAAACAAAATGCAAGAACAACTAGTGTAGTCTAAGATACTTGAATAATAAAACACAGTTGATTAAGTAGAAGCATGAATATATGAAAAAAAAGATATTCTATTCCTTTTGAATCCAATTATCTATAGCAAGTTGTAGTTCATGCAATATAGTCATCAAATTGAATTTCAAAATTCTAGTTGGATAAAAAGAGGATGGTATTATATGAGAACTAAAAAAGGGATAAGCGAATGGATTTTAAGAACATTATATTAAAGAAAGATATTCTCGTGGGCTTTGCGGAAAGCCGAGGAAAGGTACGTCTACGGGTCGAAGGAATTTGCATATTTATGAGATGAGAATCACTGAGGACTGGACTTGTTGATTGATTAAATAAAATAAATAAATAAATAAAAAGTATATTACAAACAGGATTGTGCTACTAAAAATTCCCTATTTCAGTTGAGCATAGATTCTCAGAGCTTTTAGGCATCCAAAAAACAAACAAATTCAATTATTATTCACTGTTTTTATTTTAAAATCATAGCCAGCTGTTTGCATATTTTGTTTATGCTCCTATGTGGGAGAGTGCATAACTTTCTGCATGGTTTATCTTCAACCCTCATTTTTTTCAATCTGGTTTCTGCTTCTTAATCAACTCGTTTTTAATTGCTTTTCATTTAAGCTCAATAATATATCAGTTTAAACTGAGTTGGATTATCAATTTGATTAGAGTATGAACCGTATCAACTCCAATATTAATATCCCATCAACTTAATGTTTGATCGGATAATTAACCACTGAAATTATATTTTAGGATACTGAATATATAATTTTTTTATGTAAGTATAAATCTTTTATTCTCATTTAAGTGTAAGACTCACAAAGCATGCTTATTACTTTAAAAACAATTTTATTTTACTATCTAAACAAATCAATTTTTCTAATTTTACTTTTAAAATATTATTTAAAACACAAATTAGTTCCCCAAGATCTAAAGCAAGCAAACCCTTAATTGTTAATCTATCTTTTTATTCCTCTTTTTTATCACATCACTTATTAATTATTTTATATATCTATCATTATCTCTCTTTGTTTTTTCTTTTTTTTTTCTTCATATCTCCCTCCTTCCCAAGATGGATGGACATCATGCATTTATATTTATTCATTTAGATGGGAAATTTTATCATCAGATCCTAACCATATTTGAACATTTTACTAAATTCCTTCAAAACTAATGATATTCAACTTGTGAACACCTAGCTAGAATATTAATAATTCCAAATCATGTAACCTACGAAGTCTGTGAGTGTCTGTGACTATAAGATATCCAATGAGATATTTTTGTCCTTATCAAGATCTAGCAAAAATGTTTTTACAAACTATATTTGGTAGATAAATTAGATGAATATTGTACACCATTATATATATCGGAGAAATATATCGCACAGCAAATATGGCGACACAGGACCAGCGTGTATCTGTGTACACAGAATTAGAACTTGAGTTTGACCATAGATAAGAATAAATGTGCATATATATATATATATATGTGTGTGTGTGTGTGTGTGTGTGTGTGTGTGTGTGTGTGTGTGTGTGTGTGTGTGTGTGTGTGTGTGTGTGTGTGTGTGTGTGTGTAAAAATAAATATATAATAGCATCTGAAGCATAAGAGAGAGTGGAGGATGGAATAGAATCACGTTGGTCGGCCTCTATAGAAAAGATGAACTTGTTGTAAAGAGAAAAGCTACACTATAATTCAGAGTATTGGCGAAGACTGGAATTTTGAACACTGCGATAAAATAATTGTTGACTCGCCATTATTGATGTGTCAACAGAAAGTAAACTAACTACGTCAATCATCGTTGTCAAAACAAAATTCTGCACTTATGTAGTCCACACTGAGGTTGAGTTTTGTAGGAAAGTTCATGCATCTTTGTTTTTCCTCCTTTCTATTTAGGCGCGATTTGTGCTGTAACAACTTCTATCTTGATCGTGTTTTTTAATTAAAGCTGTAAATATATGAATAAGATTGGGATGAGATAAAAGTCAATTCATATATACTACTCTATCCCTAGATGCCAACAGGTCACAAAGGTTGAAGAGAAGTTTCATGTGAAAGTAAAGTAGTATGGATGATTGAAAAATGATATATATCATGCGATGGACAAAAAGTTGTGTAGAGAAAGAAATAATTATTTGTAACCAAATCTTTTAAAAAGTAGTCTCATTTAAGGGTAAGAGTTTATTTAATAAGCTCTCAACATGATAGCTTATGCCATAAATTTGACCATAAAATTTAGTTAAAAGACCAATATTATATCCTCTTAATTTATCTTCCTACAAAACTTTCAAAACATTAATGGAAGGAAATATTAAATAAAAAATTAAATGTACTTATTATCTTTAAAAAAAAACATGTAATATATACTCTATTTTTTTAAGGAATATGTAGTATTTAGTAATTAGAAACAAAATTGTAAGAGGAACATGTGAGAGGATATAGAACTATTCTTATTGCAACAAGTTTTTTTAAAAAAAGTCTATTTTGATATACTACACTAAGGAACTTATTGAGAAAAACTAAAAAGATCTTCTAAAAGTTATAAACTATTTCTATAAGTTCAAATAAGCTCAACATAAGTTTTTCCAAATGTGTTCATAACAGGTGTCATATGAATTTCATCTAATAAAAAAGTGTTAAAAAAAAGTATATAAGATAATGTATTACTAGCATTGTTCTTAAATATTATAAAGTTGGAACGATAGGTTGAAAATTATATATTTGTTTTATCTAATAATATTCAATTATGGTACAATAAATTGTTGATATTTGAAAAATAATTTTCCATACTATTTTTTTTGTGAATGGTATTTATTAAAAAAAGACCTAGAAATAAAAGTAAAATTTCTAATGTGCGTAATATTCTCAATTTTAATGACGAATGCTCAACTTACGGAAATTTTAATGTTCCTTACATGAGTTTCGGTTTAATATATGGGTAAGATGTTTTAAATGGGTCCATTAAACTGAAGTGCCACGGTCCAGCTCAGAAAGAAAGAAAAAATGTGAGGCCCATGAAATAAAGCAACTCGTAATCTCATGAACAGCTTCAGATATTCAAGGCAATTGCTTCCTGAATTTCCCAAATTAATGACCTGGTTAGTCTCACTCTCATTGCTAAGGCTGAACTTTCTTAAGATAAATACATTAGAGATCCTGTTTCAGACCCATATTCTAATTTAATGATATGTAATGATTCAGATTTCTCTTCCATTTCTGGAAGCATTGCAGCTCGATCCCCTCCCATCTTTATGACTATATACTTGCTTCTGTACAATTAATACAAAACAAAGTTGGAACTATCTGAAACCATTAAGTCATTGAAGTCTAGTTTTCTAGAGTAATTCTACCATGCACCATTCCTAAATTGGTGCATCCTTGTATCTAGTTCTTTTTTTTTTTTTTTTGCGTTATATTTTGGGTGTCTTGGGCTTTAAAATGGTTTTTGGCGCCAAATCAATGACCATAATATGTAGGTGCATATGCATGCACACTATTTTTAAAGTGCATGTTAGAAAGAGTCAATTTTTCTAAATACTGACTTGCTATATATAATATGATAGTGTAACAGAACTGTATCATCTAGCATTTTTTCGATCTTAAATTGATTTTCCTCGATTAAAAGTGATTTTGCTTTAACAACCAAACATGCATCCTAAATTTGAGTCAAAATTAATTTGACAAAAATGAACTTGGTTCACCATGCATGATTCACTTTACTAGTGGAGGAGGGCTCAGAGCTTTTCAAATATATTTTCTCTGAACTTCAAATGGATTCTGCTGAATAGACACCTTATAGTTAATACTTAACCAAATCCTTTGTTTACTTTTTAAGTTTATTGAGTAAATGATTGAATTTCTAGAGTGACTAGAAAATTCGTCTCAAAGAAACTTATGTGCCATATTATCATCAGAAGATGGTGTACCCAAATGATAAGGGCATCGGATAATTAGGTTTCTCTATAATATGCTCATACGAGAGTTTCACGAGGTTGAGGGTGAGATTGAAAAAGAAGATGGGCAGTGATAATTTCTCCTCTAATCTGCTCATATGAGAGAAAAAATAAACGTGTGAACCTCACTCTTGAAAATTTTTACACAAATTAGTGCAACCAAATCACTCCAATATTCCTAATTCTTTGCTCTTTTAACTAATTTAGGTGCAACCAAACTGACCTTAACAGCTCAAAGAGGTGAACACTGTATCTTTGGAAAGCAAAAAAAGGTTAGCTTCTCAAGTGCAGGGAAAACTCCTAAAGTTGAAAAACTAGAATTGGTGCACACAGATGTTTGGGGGCCATCCCCAGTGAAATCTGTTGGAAACTCATGCTATTATGTCACCTTTATCGTTGACTCTACCAGAAAGGTATGGGTTTATTTTCTTAAAAATAAATTTGATATATTTTCTGTGTTTAAAAGGTGGAAAGCAGGAGTTGAAAATCAGACAGGTCTAAAAGTTAAAAGTCTGAAATCTGACAATGGCGGGGAGTATGATAATCATGAGTTTAAAGACTTCTGTTTAGAACATGGGATTAGAACGATTAAGACAATATCAGGAACACCTGAGCAAAACGGTGTTGCAAAAAGGATGAATAGAACCTTGAACGAGAGAGCAAGGTGTATGCGGATCCAATTTGACTTGCCAAAAGCATTCTGGGCAGAAGCAATAAACATAGTAGCATATCTCATTAATAGAGGACCATCAATTCCTTTGAATTATCAGCTACCCAAAGAAGTATGGTTTGGAAAGGAGGTAAAACTTTCACATTTGAGAATTTTTGGTTGTTTCATATATACTGACAGACTCTAATAGTAGAGATAAATTGGATCCGAAGGTGAGGAAGTGTTATTTTATTGGTTATGGATCTGACATGTATGGCTATAGGTTTTGGGATGACCAAAACAAGAAAGTTATCAGAAGCAGGAATGTCACTTTTAATGAAAATTTATTTTATAAGGACAAATTTTCTGCAGAATCTACATGTGCAGGTAAACTGTCAGAAATTTTTAAGAAAGCAACACTTGAAGAAATTTCAAAAAGTGATGTAGCCAATAGAAACCAGAGTACAGGTGTAGATGTTGAATCAGAACCAGAACCATCAACTCCTCCTAGAAAATCTAGCAGAAATTCAGTACTACCAGATAGGTATTCCCCTTCATTGCATTATTTGTTGTTAACTGATGCTGGTGAGCTAAAATGTTTCAGTGAGACTACGCAGGGGAATGACTCTATTGAGTGGGAGCTAGCAATGAAAGATGAGATGACATCCCTTTAGAAGAATAAGATGTGGTCTTTAACTAAATGGCTAGAAGAAAAGAAAGTGTTACAAAATAAGTGGCTCTATAGGCTAAAGGAAGAATCTGACAATAGAAGAAGATACAAGGCGAGACTTGTGGTGAAAGGGTTTCAATAGAAACAAGGAATTGATTTCACAGAGATCTTCTCTCCAGTTGTAAAGATGACTACCATTAGAGTTATTCTGAGTATTGTAGTTGCAGAGAATCTTCACTTGGAGTAGTTAGATGTTAAAACTGCATTCTTGCATGAGGATTTAGATGAAGACATCTATATGATCCAACCAGAAGGTTTTGAAGTGCCAGGCAAGGAGAATCTTGTGTGCAAGCTTCATAAAAGTTTATATGGCTTGAAACAAGCATCGAGGCAGTGGTACAAGAAGTTTAATGAGTTTATGAGCAACTTAGGATTCAACAGATGTGACATGGACCATTGCTGCTACGTTAAAAAATATACTAATAGCTATGTTATCCTTATCGTGTATGTTGATACCATGTTGATTACAGGATCTAGTATGGGAGAAATTAACAGGTTGAAGCATCAGTTGGTAGAAAACTTTAAAATGAAGGATCTTGGTCCAGCTAAACAAATCCTTGGTATGAGAATTCTTAGAAACAAATCAGAAGGAATTTTGAAGTTGTCTCAGGAGAAATATATACACAAGTTGCTTGACAGATTTTACCTTGAAGATTCTAAGACTAGGAATACCCCTTTGGGATCTCATTTGAAGTTTTCAAAAAAGCAATCTTTGCAGACAGATGAAGAAAAATGTTACATGTCAAGAGTACCATATGCATCAGCAGTCGGGAATTTGATGTATGCTAGGGTGTGTACCAAACCTGACATATCACATGCAATGGGAGTTGTCAGTAGGTTCCTATCAAATCCAACAAAGAAACATTGGGAAGGCGTAAAGTAGATACTCAGATATCTAAAGGGTACTTCAGGGATGTGTTTGTGCTTCAGAAAAAGCAATCTCACTTTACAGGGCAAAAGGGATGATTTGGCTAAAGAATTTTCTCAATGAATTAGGGAAAGAACAAGATAATGTTTCAATGTTCAGTGACAGTCAAAATGCTATAAATCTTGCTAAGAATCCAGTCTTCCATTCTAGATGCAAGCATATTCAATTAAGATACCATTTTATCAGGGAGTTGATAAATGATGGAGACTTATCTTTGCTGAAGATCTTAGGATCAAAGAATCCAGCAGATATGTTGGGTAAAGTTGTTACAACTAACAAGCTAAGGTTTTGCATTGTCTCAGTTGACCTTTAAGGATAATTGAAGATGAAGGTGTTACACTAGGTAAAGAGTCGATGAACTCATTGCTTACAAGGAGCTCCTAGAGCTTGGAACTTAGACCTCAAGTGGGAGAATTGTTAGAGTTTTGTAGTCTTAGTTCATTTGTCTCACATCGCTTGGTTTGTAAAAACTCGTGTCTCACTAATGTTATATATAAAGACACATTGTAAGCTTTAAAATGTGCAAGTAATAAAAAGTTATCTTTATGTAGTCGTGGATGTAGGTACATACATTGTATGCTGAACCATGTTAAACTTTGTGTCTTCCCTCTTTTCTCCTTATTCCTTTCTCTTCTTCTTATTGCTCTATACTAGCATAGCAGCCATATAGCTAAGGAATCCAACTCTAGCTTTTTTTCTTATTTATAATAATTTCCAGGTCAATTAAATTTTTATTCCTTTAACTTTTTTTAAATGTAAATATTTAGTCTTTCAATTTTTTTTTACAACTTTTAGTTTTTGTCGGTGTTTTTAGTCCTTTTGAGATTTTTTAGTTTCTTATTTATTTTTATTGTTTAAAATTAATTTTAAATATAAAATAAATGAAGAACTAAAAAAATAAAAAATGAGAATTAATTTTAAATAATAAAAATAAAGGAAAGACCAAAAATGAAAAAAAAAACTAAAAATACTAATGAAAAATTAAAAAATTTCAAGTTTTTTTTTTAAAAACTAAAAACTAAAATTATAAAAATTATGGAACTAAAAATTTAATTATAACCCACAATTTCCTTATTGTTTCATAGAGCAAAGAATTGGAAGTTCTCTTCCACCTGTGTATTAATAAAGAATTGGTGGACCCTGTCCCTGCCTAATGTGATGTTCAGAAACTTAACTCAGATTTTGTTTTCGAATTGACTTGCATTTGGCAGTTTTGCTGCATGTACGTACCTTCTAATTGATCATACCAAAGGCGTAGGTTTCTAGCATGTGGGTCCCACAACTCTTATGTATCTTTCTCCCTCCAACTGAAAAATTTGAAGGTATGGAGAATTTTTTCCCCGAATTCTATATGAACGTCAACTTGATACACAAGCATTTTCGGGTTGAAACATAGTTATTTCATTGAGCAGAGAAGAAAAAATGGTTAAAAATATTTGAATTATGTGCTGGCTAAAATGTATTTTAATTTTTTTAAAATCTAAATTTACCCTCATCATGTAAATTTTATTCTAGGAACCCTTTGTGGATGCTGCTTTTCCCGTGAAGAGATTCTTCTTCGACGCCCTTGTATGTAGGCCTCGCTGACTCTGTGTTAACATGCTTTTTTCTTCCTCTCTTCATTTTCTGTGTTATTTATATGCTTGCAGGATATTTAATTTACTTGTGCTATTGTGAAAGCCCGTCTATAATGTTTATAAGTACTATGCCATAAGTACTGATTTGACATAATTAGTATTATCGATATATATATATATATATATATATATATATATATATATATATATATATATAGCTATACACAGTATGTTGGCACGGTCCATGTTTCAATTTTATTTTAGAATTACTTTTATTTTACCTAAAGTTATAAATGCTGTGAAGATATAACAGAAAAAAAATCTCTCCTTACAAATCAAATAAAGGTTATTTTCTTTTTCTTCTTTTAAACTAAACATGTATATAAATATTTTTGAAACTTGACTAGTTTTTTAACTACCAGTAAAAAGGGATGATTAAGATTTTGCACTAACGTTGGATGGAATTTTGTGTGTGCAATGTGTCGCATTCTTAATTTGGTTATATCAAATTAGGAATGCACTACTTGTATAAGGATTATATTAATAAATATGTAAAAACGTTAACAATCAAGGCGTGACTAAGGCCGAATTGATAACATTTACGCTATCATTAAATTAACTTACAAGCTAGTCTTACTAAACACATTAATTTAACAAGTTTTTATGGAATCATTTGCGACAAATATATTACTATATACATGTTTAACCCAAAAAAAGATAATTAAGATAACTGATATCTATGTGGCATTTCGTAATGAAGTAATATTTTTCTACAATAAATAAAGTTTGTTCAGTGAGCACCAATAATTTGAGAGAGTAGGTTGTTTCATGTGCAAGCAAAGTCCACAGGCTGGCAGTCATGGTTCAAAATATTTTAAATTCCATAGTATCTTAACTAAAGAGTATTTTTAGACTAAAAGCCATCCAATTTATACAAGCATTCTGTATGGAAATGATTGGCTTGTTCCTGCCGTTGAACTTTGAGGAGATCCTCTTTCCTCACAACAAACACGCACATGCACTGATGCACCCTTGACCCAATGCTACTTCGGTTGTTAAGCTGTTAATATATAATATGCTACTATAAAATAAATGTTCATCGTGTTTTTTGTAATAATGATCTTAATGACTAAACTAGATTCCTTATAAGGGTTCTCTTTTCTACCTTGTAATAAATCCAACTACCATAAACAACAGTGACTAGGATTTGGATTCAAAACATGCAATTACGGGTTAATTTGAATTTTTTTTTAATTCCGTGTATTTCCTTCTACTAATTAATAATCCTTCTAATTCAAATTTGCTTTACTCAATCGAGATGGCCTTTCGGACTCCATTATTGTCTATGTTTCTCAAACATATATACTTGGACGGCATGAAAGCTACTGTACTGCCTTGGTCGTTGATGATGCCCTCAATGTACATGAGGAATAATTAATGTATTTCGGAGTTCTCTGAGTAATTCTTGATTTTTTTTATCAATAAATATTAGTGGTTAGTTTATTAATTTTTTTTAGATATACTAAAAAGTTAATTTTAAAAAAATAATTATAACTATGACTAATTTATATAACTAGTTATATAAAAATAGTTATAAAACTATAATCAATTTTATAGTTATGATTATTTCAAATAATTTATTTATAACCAATCATGGAATTGATTTTAAATATAATTGATTATATACTCATATTTTAAAATTAATAATTGGTTATATCAAACTATAACTAGTTATATAAAACTAGTCATGATTATAGTTATAACACTCACTTGTAATTTAGTTATTTATTAGTTATAATTATAATTATATAAATAGTTAAATCATGAGCATTCTTAATTTTTATTAGTAAGAAGATTTGAACTTGTAATCTCTTCTTTCTTTTTCTTTTTTTTATTATTGGACTAATTTTATATCTTTTTCATGGTCTGACTTTAATATCCAGTAATTGCAAAATTTATTAAGTTAATGCATTCAAATTAATTTGGACATGGTTTTTGGAGGGAAAAAGGTAATTTATCTTATTTTACAATTGATGGCATAAACATAAAATTAATCCCGACAATGCCAGCCAAAGTAAAAAAGAAAAAGGGTTGCACCTTACCGCTTTTGTGGGCTCATTTGGTCTGGTTCATACTTTATCACCCAAAAGTCAAAATTAACCCTACAGTTTCTAAAAGTGTATTTTTGACTGTGAAATGAGAAACCGACAAGAACGGCACTTAGGAAGGAATTACGGGAAACGACTTTACATACCCTAATCATACGATTTGAATAGTTAAAGTGGTTTGCATGGAAATTCAAGAAGTGAATCACTATCAAGTGTGCATCCAATGCTGCGATGACAAGCTCTCATAACGCACCATACCAAATGGCTTTTGCTTTATATAGAATCTAAATTCTCGAGGCAAGTCTCTTACTTTATGAATAGACATACTTTTTCTTGTATGAACCGCAAAATAATAGCGTTTGTGAATATGAATAAGCAACCAAATACCACAGGGATTCTCTATCGTATATTTAATATAGCTTATTGCATGACAAGCTTTCTTTAATGTCACTAATCATTTTTAAACTATTATTTTCCTGAGTTGTTACACTATTTCATTATAAGCCATTTGGCATGCCACTTTTCTTCGCCTGCCTAACTCTCACATCTTAATCCACAAATGTTAATTAGATACATTTGATGATAAGTTTAATGCATTTTTAAAATGACAACATAAACTAATATAAATAATAACTTTTCTAGTAATTCATTAAAGTAAAGTGAACTCAAGATTTAAACTCTCACATCGCATTATATCCATTAATCATATATGATCCATCTCAAATTCATGCTATTGTTTCACTTGGGGGAGAAAATATATTGAATGTTGTATTCTATGGTCGGTTCTATTTAAAGTGAAAATAAGTATTCCAATTTATATAAATAATTAATTTGGTCTAGTCTAAGTTAAAGCAGTTGGTTTGAAAGGATTTTTCATTTCTGATACATTAATTGGTTTATAGATACTCTATATATATAAGTGATCTCCCGAGCCCTATTACTTGAGTAGTATAAACCTAAAAGGTCTCCCCTGTGGGACTCAAAAGTAAAGGGAAAAATAAAATATCAAACCTTACAAAAACTTGCAAACAAATATTTTAACTTAGACAGTTAAGCCTCCTGGAGAAGTATTTTGAATGTTGATTTAAAGGAAAGATGAACAAGTACTTACTTCTCATAGCTAGTCTACTATGCCACACACCATAAAAGAAAGAGAATTTATTTTTATAGTACACGGTAATTTCAATAAATTTTTATAAGTATGGGAGATAGAAAAAAAAATGTAGAATATGTATTAGTCGAATCCGAATTGAGTCCACCCTCATTATGGATCTAGTTCACACCTCATACTTGCACCGATGTGTACTCCGTGAAGATAATCTGAAAATAATTAAGGAACAAAGGACAATCGCTTATCACACTTACATTCACGCAATCTGCCATAATTATGTCCTCTAAAATTTAAAGAAGGCAATCACCCATAGACAAGTAGCTAAATTGGTCTCAAATGACAATGCATGTAGAGGTAAACCTAATTCTAATCTCACTCCTACATCCTTAATACT
Source organism: Glycine max (assembly GCF_000004515.6). Classification (NCBI taxonomy): domain Eukaryota; kingdom Viridiplantae; phylum Streptophyta; class Magnoliopsida; order Fabales; family Fabaceae; genus Glycine; species Glycine max. The sequence continues at coordinate 1,044,672 of NC_038241.2, forward strand.
CACTCTCTAAGTTAAGCGTTGGAATGATTTTGTAGGTACTTCCGACCCCTAAGGAGGACACCAGTGGAGAGAAGGTGCTAACTTGAAGACTTAAAAGATCGTCACCGGAGCATATTCATATATAGTCAATTAAAGTATTACAGATTCTTGGTAAGTACATATAAAATGAGTGCAAGGATGAAAAGAGATGAGAAAAAAAAAAAAAAAAAAAAAAAAATATATATATATATATATATATATATATATATATATATATATATATATAATATTGTAAAAAATTATTATATAAATAGTACAACCCATAAAATAGACAATAATTTAATTGATTTAACACACAGTAGAACTATTGTCCACAGCCACTTGAACAAATTATTGGTAGCATAATTATCCAACCGTAGATACATTGGATGTTAGTTCTATCACTCTAAGTCCATCTTTTAATTAATAGAGTCGGGGTCACCTTTCCCAGGGACCACGGTTGCATAATACATGTAGACTTATTTGTCAACGTAGGGGATGGTGCATCAATGCTTCATAGCCTATAATTGACAGTGTGCATGAGATTGAGCAGATGGTCTCTGTGGAAAAGGGAAAGGAAAAGGATGCCGCTCACTGTATCAATTGCCTAGGATCCTTTTAAATTAAAGGTATGTTTAGCAAAAATAAACTGAAAAATTGACTAAAAAAAAGTAAAAAATTAGTTTATTAAATTATAAGTATATAATACTAATGAACTAGTTAAAAAATATAAAATAAAATAAATCATGATTTATTTTAAAATAATAATTAGGAAAAACTGTAAATTTCAAGCTAACATTTTAAAAAATGTTATTTTAAATAACGTTTTAAAAAAATTATTAAGAAGTTATTAAAAAAATATTTTATCAAACTATCAAATAAATTTTTCAATTAAAAAAGTTCAAAATTAATTGAATGTATTACCAAACATAAGCCTGAGCATTAATAACTCTTTCGACCATATATAATACATCATGAGAACTAGAACAAATTAAACTAATCAGCTCGACAAAGATTAAAGCCCGCAGACACACAACGAAACAACCACAATCAAAATGAACCCATAGCATTAATAAAGAAACTAAAGAGCCAAAGCAAGTGACTCTATAACTCGACTGGTAACAAATTAGCATATAGTGAACGTAGGAAGCTTTTCGATCAGTACGAACGTATAAAAGAACTGCACTCAAAGTTCAGTAAGATATATAGGGGGGCGCTTATAAAGTAACTCTTGACCTTTGTTAGTAAAAACTCTTTTTAAAATATTAAAGTTACTATTAACTCTGAATCAAATCCATTTTAATTTTAAATGAAAAACAAATACAGTTTCACTTGTCACTTGTAAGAAGCCTTATTAGTTTATTTTATAGAGTAGACGAGACATAAAAATACATTAAGTTCATTTATAATATTTAGAAAAACATTAAAATTATCTAGCTATGCCCTTATTTACACGTCCAAAAAAGAACAATTACTACCATAGCCAGTTTTTCCCAACGTGTCAGCTTCTAGGTCTGAATGTGAACAGAAAGCGACGGAACAAATTGTTAACATTAGCGCCAGCGCGTCCAGTTGCTTGCCAACATTTATGTCGAATCGGAAAACTCAACAAGGGACAGTTCTTTGTTTCAAAGGTAAACTGAATTGAATGATTAAAAAAAAACATTCTAACAATTGATATTTATTTAAAAAAACGCTTAGGGGAAAGATTAGATCAGAACTCGCAAAACACTATTGTCCACTCCAGCCAGCCTGTTCTCCACGCCCTTTTTCTTTTCCTCACAAATGGACACGCCACACCAAGGGCAACATTGTAATTCTCTCACTAAATTTCTTTCCCACCACTTCCGGTGCCCATGTGAATTCGGACCACACTCGCACCACCAAAGCCACAGCCGCGCGTGCTCCATTTCACAAATAGTATCCCAACCCCATCAATATCATCTGAGGTCATTCATAATTTTGATCAAAAGCTGGTTGGGTTTTAAATAGTACCCTGCTGCGTCATCCATGAACACAATTTTTGCAACAACTGCTCTCCTCGCTGGGTCAAAATAAGAGGATGCCACAAGCTGACGTAGTAAACATACCACGCTGGTATCAAGACGAATTGAAAAAGATAAAAGCTTCATGATTTGGGACAAAAGATAACAAATATAAATAATTTGAGAAATTATAAGAAATGAGGTCAATTGCAATTAAAATTTCATGAAATAGCCAATCTGAATCGGTTCATTGAACTCACCCCCCCCCCCCCCCCCCCCCTCTAAATCCCTGAACAATTTTTCAACCCCCATCTGTAAAAATCATTGGAATTTAATAAGAAGAAAAAAAATGAAATGAAATACAATGAGGGGGGAAAATAGACGGGAAGAAAGCGGGCGCCGTAATTCACAGTATAAAAGCGGGGGCGCCACCTTTTTTTTTAATTTGGGGGGGGGGTGAAAAAAAAAAAAAAAAAGAAAAATAAAGGCTTTTAGTAATTTGTTATGGTGTGAGAGAGCTAGGTGGAGTCCTTGACTCTGGGGGTGGTGTATGACCCTCGGATCCTTTGGAAGGGTCATCGGAGGATTGTCTGAAGCCATCATCGGTCTCGCCCCGGTTAATGTCCTCAATCATACGCACCACGTCCTGCATGTTGGGTCTCTGATCAGGCACAAGGGAAACACAAGCCATTGCGATTTGCAACAGTTGAACCATCTCCTCCTCGATGTTGTGGAACCTCATGAGCTCCGCATCGAAAACCTCCGCGGTCCATTCTTCGCGAACAACTGACTGGACCCACCTCGGAAGATCAATGCCCTCTTCCCCGAGAGAGGCTTGGTTTGGTGCTTTTCCTGTTAGAAGCTCCAGCAGCAACACTCCGAAGCTGTACACATCAGACTTGAAGCTCACCTTCCGGGTTTCCACCACTTCGGGTGCCCGGTAGCCCGCCACGCGGTTCGACGGGGCTCCGTTTCCGAACAAGGGGTTGAGGCCGAAGTCAGAAACGCCGGCATTGTGGTCCGGCCCTCGGAGGAGGATGTTGGAAGATTTGATGTTGCCGTGGACCACCTTGCCTGCCACGTGGAGGCATGTAAGCCCTCTTGCGGCTCCTAGGGCTATTTTCATACGGCTGTCCCAGTCCAGTGGTGTTCGCCCAGACCCTCTGCTCCCTGTAATAACAATGTCAATCCATTTCCCTATCTATATACTAATTAAACACCTAAACATAATAATGCTCTTTTTACCCATATATATCATATCACCATGCAATAATTTCATCACTACACATCATAAGTCTAAAATGTCAAAAGCTGGCTTTCTCTCTTCTTTATTAGGTAGGTATTAAAGGAGGGAATTACACGTTTTCTTTCTTCTTCTTCTTCTTCTTCTTTTTTTACTATCTTTATAAAGAAAGGAGATAAATAATGTCGGTGCATGTTGTTTGGAATGTTTGCTCCAGAAGCATAAGCTTCAGAAACTTACCATTTACGATTACACTCTTCCAATTAAACAATCCTCCCCCATTGGTTAATTCATTTAATATTAAATTAAAATGATGCCACTAATAAGTAATAATAATACACTAACACACATACTACCCACCTCCATTATCATCTTGGAAAGCAGCCCACTGCCCCCCATCAACGCTAATCACACAACAAACACTTCACTATAATATCAGCAATACTATTAAAATAATATTCCCAGCCTTCAAATTAAAATAATCTAAATTCCACGACAACACCCCACAAAGAATGAATATTCAATTCCCCTAATGAACACAACGAAATGCCTGAAAGGCAAGAGCAAATTAAACATAGTATTCCTACACCAGAACAATCAAATTGCATGAATTCAATAATTAATTAACTATAAACACACGCAATTAAGCGGCAAGGAAAATTCATCAAACAGATAGACGAATTAGGGATTTCAACAACATCGTACCGTGTAGCAGCGCAGACAGGCTCCCAGCGGACATGTAATCGTAAACGAGCAATTTCTCGTCCTTGGAGAAGTAAAAGGCTCTGAGAGGAACCACATTCTCGTGCTTAATCTTCCCCAGAACCTCCATTTGCGTCTCGAACTCTTTCTTCGTCACCACAACATCCTTCAGCCTCTTCACCACCACGGTGGTTCCTTCCTCCAGCACCGCCTTATACGAAGTCCCCACGCTACCCTTCCCCAACACCTCCGCCGAAGCCCTCAACAAATCCTCCAAATCGAAACTGTAAATTCCCCCTTCGAAGAACACGAGCTTGTTCCTCTCCGCCTCCGCCGAACCCCCGGTTATATCCTCCTTCGACGACGACGTCCCCGCCTCCGCCGGCGCGGCGGCCCGCGCAGCCACCACCGGCTTCGGCGGCTTCGCTGGCTGTCCCCGCCGCCGCCGCCTCAGACACAGCAACAGCAGCAGCAGCAGCAACGCCAAGCCGAGAACAGAGCCCACAACGATTGCGACAATGGCGCCAGTGGAGAGCTTCTTGGACTTCTTACGAGTATTCACCGGGGTTGAATTCTCCGACGGAGACGGCGCCGGCGCCGGGAAGAACGGGGTGCAGTCCTTCAACGGCGGTCCGCAGAGATCTATGTTTCCGGCGAAGGAAGCTTCCGGGAACGTAGAGAGTGTCTCGGGGATTGAACCGTTGAGATTGTTATAGGAAACGTTGAAGCTAACGAGCTTCACGGTGATGCTTGGGATTTTACCAGAGAAACTGTTGTGTTCTAAGAAGAGGCCAGTGAGGTGGGTCAAGTTGTTAACAGAGAAAGGGATTTGGCCGGTGAAGTTGTTGTTTGAGAGATCCAAGCGAGTCAAGCGAGTGAGGCGAGTGAGACTCGGAGGGAACTCGCCGGAGAATTGGTTCTTCTGGAGGTAGAGGCTGCGGAGGAAGGTGAGGTTGGAGAAATCGGAAGGGATCTCGCCGGTGAGGGCGTTGGAGCGGAGGCTGAGGATACGAAGCTGGGTTAAGCGGCCGAGCGAGGCGGGTGGGACCCGACCCACTAAATCGACGGCGGGTAAACGGAGCGAGTAAACGAAGGAGCGTGACGCGTCGCATTTCACGCCAACCCAGTCGCACGCGGATTCCGAGGCGTTCCATTGGAGGCGGTTCGAGTGTGGGGTCTGGGAGAGGAAAGCAAGGAGGGCTTGCTTGTCCTGAGTCGGCTCAGAGTTAACTCGGACACTCCAACTCAGATGCAGCAGGAACACGACAACAGTAATGAACAACGCCATTGGGTAATAATGGGTAGGGATTGGTTTCTTCAATCGGAATTAACGAAGAAGATGGCACTGGTTACACGGCGAAATGCCATAAGAAAAGGAGTGGTGGGAATTGTGTGAGTGGAGTTTCGGAAAAAAAGACCCAAAGAGCTTTTCTTATGTACTACTGTAGTAAAGACCAAATATACGTAATGTGTATCATCACACTATCACGAGCTTCAAAGAAAAAAAAAACCACTGTCTCTGCCGCTGGTACTAAAACTCCTTACGTTATTTGCTTTTTGGTTTTTAACTCTCTCGCGATGTGGTTTTACTTACAACGCTTTTTTTTTTTAACCGCTCCTGTTGTACCCCACGCGCTTTTGTCTCGCGTGCATACACGTTTGTTTTTTTACCAAGTTGAATTATGGTGGATTGAGAGAAGAAGAGGGGAAGGAAAATTCCTAATATGACCGGCTTGGAAGCAAACGTGGCATTCAAGGGGGCTAACAACTGCTTTAATTTAATCTTTATTTTTAAGTACTTTGGTATTGGAATGCCAAAGAGAAAACAAATTTGTGGCTGATGTGTTATAGGTTAGAGGGCAGATAGTAAGATAGTAAGATTTTGGGAGGGTTAAAACTTTAACGAAGGGGCCAGGTGTAAAGATTGTGAGTCTCTTTTGTTTTCTTTTACTTTTTGGTCCACACACTAGGAAACGTATGTGTGGCATGGCTAGACGGAAGAAATGTGGGCCTGGTTTCACCAAGCGGTTTGGGTCCGTGAAAAGGTGGAATTGGCTTCTTAAAGATATTATGAGCAACTCTTAATACAACTCAGATAATTAATCTTATAGTCTCGAATGAACGTTGAGCTTTGACTTGCTGAGATGGACAGTGATCAACCATTTTGATTAGAATTGATTGGGATTAATTAGGCAGTGGACAGTTACGCTTTAGGTTTGAATTGACCACAGCAATGTCAGTGTAATGCGGTCGTATTGAATAGCTCAATAAGCATTAATTTTGTGCATTTAATGAACTATAAGACCCATTTTATTTTACATTTAAGAATGTCTCAAATTATATTATTTTTTTATATTAATATCGAATACTTTTCCTTCAGACTTAAATGAAATTTAATAATTTTAATCTCTCATATTTCAATTTAATATTTTTTATCTTTCCAATTTGATTATATCTCACTTTTAATCTTTAAAGTTAACGTAATTAATATTACCTCTAATGTAACTAAGTATTTGATTTATGACGCTTTCAAATACAATTTCCTTCCATTTCAAACTTCAAAGAATTTGCAATTTAGTTAAAATTAACACTTATTAATAATTTTTTACTACCACAAAGTAAAATTTTACTTTTATAAAGTAATTTCAAACTCACTTCCATAAATTCAAACCATCTAAGGATGAAAATGACCCAACCCAATCCAAACCAAGGATGATTGAGAAAGGTTCAAGTTTTAAAAATAGACTTTTTAGACATAATCGAATTATATTTCGAATTGTCTCAATCTAATTTAGTGCTTAACATTATTTTAAAAGTACTTTTCTTGAGTCATATATAAGAAAAAATTAATATTATATATTGAACTTAAATATAAGCAAATCTCACTAATTTTATCTTATTTATGTTATCATTCCTAAAACATCATTCATTTAATTCTAATTTTATTTTCAATTACATTTTTATTCATAATATCAAGTTCTAATGAAAGACATTTAAAAGACAATCATATTTTTTCCTTTAGATTAGTAAAATTAAATGATGTCAACGAACTTTTTTTAATCAATGTAAATTAGTTATTTTTTCTTATATATGAGTTGAAAGGAAGTATATGCTTTTGAAAAATTGTATATTACTAAGAAAACTTTTTTTATATTCAGTAGACAATATTTTGTATAGTAAAGATGTTTATTTTAAAATATGTATTGTAAAATATATCTTAGTTTAAGTTATATACTTATTTTATTCCATAATATAACCATGTGTGATGTGAAGATTGACATGTTGTGTTAGCAAGTCGAGTTAACTTAGTCTTAGTCTTATATAATTTATGTCTTAGTCAGGTTGCGTTTGAGTTTAAATAGATGAGACAATCAAATTTTTTATTCAAGTAAGGTCAAGAATGACCCAATCAAACTCGTCCTCTCCACATCCCTGATCAAAAATCAACCTTAAACTAACATATTAGTTCATCACATGCTTAGTCTGTTCAGAAGAAAAAAGGGATTCATCTCACTTTAAACCCCCCAAATGACCAAACATGGTTCATTATGTTAAATCAATTAGAGAAAAAAGTGCATCATAACCACTACACGAAGGTCATTCATGGTCATTAGGAGGGAAGGGGAGTGAATACTAAAAGGAAGAGAGAAACATAATGAGAGAGAATGGTGGCAATTATGGTCACGAGACCATCAATAGTCGCAATAAGAAGAAAAAAAGAATATAAAAGGAGAAAAGTAGTTGGAAACAATGCTCAATGTTGCTATGGAGAAGATGAAAGATGTGGTGATGAAGATAAAAATAAAAAAACTAGCAATAAGTGTTAATTTTAACATAATTGCAAGTTCAAAATTTAGTGATTTTTTATCATAGAAAAATTATATTTTAAACTGTCATAAACCAAACATTGTAGCCATATCAATGATAGTTTTAACGACATCAACTTTGAAAATCAAAAGTGAGGTATTTCCAAATCAAAGGAATAATGATGATCAAATTAAGGATTATTGATGTCTCATATGGCAAGTTTAATAAGGTTAGTGGTAAGTTTAATAAGGCCTTCATTGTTGTGTAAATGATGTGTTTTATGTGGCCATCTTGCACGTTCTAGCTAGCAAAGAATGATACGCAAGAAGAGAAATTAGTAATTGTCTCAACTATTGATGAAGATGCTAGTAGGCAATTTTCGACAACAATGAGGCCATAAATAAAAGTGTCAACATTAAATCTTAGGTTGAATTATATAAAAGTTGGATTATGACATCAAAACAACAAATATACACAAAAATCCTAACAATTCATAGGTGCATGTAATATATAAGCAAATAATGGGGTGAGGAATGTTGGGAATCATTTTGCAATAAATAATTTCCACATTTTAAATGGAATTGAAAAGTGTGTAAGTCCATCATTTGATACAACTAATAACAATAATTTTATGCATGTCGGGAGCAAGGCAAAAATGGCAAAGGTAAAAAGTCATATGATGATATCAAGACAATGTTGCAAACCTTTGCTATATGTCAATATTCTATTATTGTCAGTACACCTTGCAAATTGTTAAATTCAATATGCAGGTTGCATGTAGCAGTGTATGTCCCAACAAAAAGCACATGCCCATTAATGTTATCTTCACGCTTCAATCCCACCAAATATTCAAGACTTTCATGAGAATGAAATTAAATCAATCATGCAAGTCTAAGGTGTTTGTACTCAATAGAATATTATTCCAAATTAGATGTTACACGAGGAGGGTGAAGTGACTAATGGAAATGAGATGATAGCTAAAACTTCTTTTGTTTGTAGATGATTGTGAGGGTTTCATATTGATATAAGGATTATTAATGCCTCATATTGTGAGTTTATTAGGGTTTATGTTAAACTCGTTTTGATAAACTAATACTAGGGAGAATTTGGTTTTGCTATCATTGGTTTCATGTAGAGTATGAAGGTTTTCCTTTGTCATGTCAATGACTTGACTTATTGGTCATGTTGCATGTTCTTGCTAAGAAAGGAATGAGCAATGCGCATTAAAAGAAATTGATAACCATCCTAAGGGGTGGTGGAGACATTGTCAAGGCCCATGGTGACATGACACATACAAATCATAATAATAATGAGGCCAAAAAATGCAAATATCAACCATAAGTCTTAAAAGGATCCATAGAGGAATTGAATTGTGATATTAGAAAATAAATAGCCACAAAAATCCAAGCAATCAATAAGTGTAGGTAATAAATGAACTAATAATAGGGAAATGAATTTTAGGAAATAATATGCAATAATTCCTATATTTTAAATGGAATTGAAAAGGGTGTGGGTTCCTCATTTGTTGCAACTAATAATGGTAACATTGTGCATTCCTAGAACAAAGCAATAATTACAAGGGTAAAATGCCATGCAATGATATCAAGAAAATGTCACAAATCCATGTTATAGATCATCATTATTGCTAATAACACTTTGCAGATTGTCAAATCCAACATTAATATTCATATGGATGTTACATGTAGCAATGTTAGGCATAACAAGAAGGACATGCCCACCGATGTCATATTAACCCTTCAACCCCACTAAATGGTTAAGCTTATCATGATCTTGATAATTAAATCAACCATGTAAGTTAAGGTGTTTCCTCGTAATAGGTTGTCATTTATTAACCAACCAAACCCACTTGACCAAGGGAAGGAAAGAATGTTATACAAGAAAGCATTACTCCAAAGTTACATAAGGAGGGTGAAATGACTAATGGATATGAAATGGTGGCTGAAAATCCTTTTATCCATAAATGATTGATAAGGTTTCATGTGTCCTTTAATTCCTTTTTTATGTTATTAGTTCCTCTTTTGTTAATATGATTTCATTTAAGAATTTTTTCTTGTCCTCCCTAGAATGTTAAAGGTTTTACTAATAAGAAAAATCATAAATACATTCCAGACTTGGTCGTTCAATATAAGTCTTAACTTATTTTCATTTGTAAAACTTATGTTTTTCTCAAACTCTAAAAAAGTTTTGAAACAAGAAAAATCACTCCTTGGTGGCCTTGAAAGTGTCTTAAGAGAATTCAAGAGTGATTTAAGGATTTTATAGTAATAGAAGTAGATTTTCGTATTATCTAACGAAATCTATATCATTGTCTTATTTTTCAATCATATTTTACAATTGATTCTATATAATTAATTATTAGTGTAATTAATTATAGAAAGATCTATTTTTGTTTGAATATGACTCTAAAAAATTACTTTGCACAACAAACTATTTAAAGAAAAAGTGCATGAAGTTATTTGTTTACATGAATAAACTTGAAACTTCTTTAACTTTTAGACTTTTTTTCTTCTTCCAAAATGTAGTTTTTTTGTGTTTATCATTACATTTTCATTAATTATGTTAAAATTATTTTTTAATTTTATTTTAATGTATTGTTATGTACCAAATTAGAGTACACTTTTTTAAGTAATATTTTTATAAAATTAGTCAATCTTTAAATCAGTTAAGATAGTGATTTAATATTTAGTGATTCAACCGTAATTGAACCAATATTAATAAAATAATAATAATTAAATAGTCTATAACATAATTCTTAAAAAATATAATATCACATAACTCTATAACATTAAAAACTAAAATAAATCAATTTTACAATTTATTTACTTTCAAAATATACATGAAAGCCTAATCAAATTAACCATAATACTTAAGTTTAAACTTTAATAAAATACATAACGTGCATTAACAATAATAAGTTTATGTTTAGAATTAAAAAAAGACAAGTTAATACAATATAAATTTATAAATATAAAAATATGAAAAATATAAATTAATATACATGAGTAAATTGTATGTTTGATGAGAAAAAATTAGTAATACTTGATAAAATTATTTATATCTATTTGAAATGTTTATCAAATATGTTTTTTTAATATTTTATATTAAATTTTAAAAGAATAAAATAAAAAATCATTTTTTTGGAAAGTACCGATTCAAACCTGCTTTTAGCACTTGTTCTTGGCCAATTTTGGTCGGTTTTTGAAAGGATTTTAACAATTCTGAAATCGTTTGTTTTTTAAGAGTGTCTAGATCGATTACCATTTTGGTTTCCGGTTGAATCGATCGATCTGTTTTTACAACTATGCTTTTAAGAGTGATTCAGTCTCAGTATGAATTTATGAATAAAAAATATTTTTTTCCTTTATTTAATATATATTTCAGAATTTTCTTTAAACTTTAAATTGATATGATACTCACGCCACTGCAAACTGCATTCAGCATACAGCTTTGCATCGATTGATTCTTACAATTTGTGTGCGGCACAAGAATGTGCACGTGTAGGGGAATGTTTATATAATTAACTTTATATGAAATTAATTCTGATTCAAATTAATATTAAAATAAATAATTAAATTCAAATGTTTTTGTCAATAATAAAACCTAATATAAATCTATTTAATGTAAAAATTACATAAAATCAATTTAAATTAAAAATGATTATTCAAGATGAATAAATGTCAACGTGAATATAAATATACACTAGTCAAACATGAGGAACTACAAAGTCTACTTACAATAATTTTTGTCAGACATTAAAAAAAAATGTTGCTCAAATTTTCAATATTTGAAATTGGGATATAGAACTTTTCGTTCTCGACGAGATCACTCTTCAAATCTCAGTAAAAGTTAGTTAGATTTTTTTTTTATAGTTTAGAACACACTTTGAAAATAATAATAAAACGTGTTTTATATCATTATTTTTTAAATAGTTTAAAAATTTATTTTTAAAAATTCATTTTTTAACAGAAATTTTTTTTGAAAACAGTTAAATGGTATTTTAATTCTAATTTTTAATTTTCTACGTTCTTGCTTACTTTTTGCCTCAAAAATGTTCTTGCTCACGTAATTTCATTTTTCCCTTTTGCACTATGCTTCTCCCACTTAGCTTACGAGGGGGATAGGTCGTCAAGAAATTTTTATAAACTTTTTGGTACATATTTAACGTTTTTTGGGTACATTTACTCTTTCATAATGTTAGAATTTTTGTTAAGAAATCATTAATAATAAAATTTATTGATGATCACAGGCTTCACAGCAGGGTTATATGAATAATATATTTAATAAAATCTTCTATTTTTAATTTTTAGCCGGTGCTTTGAGAATATTGGTTATTATTTGCCTAAAAATATTTGTTATTACTTTAATGAAAGAGTAAACTTTATGAAAAAAGGTGAACGAATTTGTGGAGGAAAGAGTCTTAATTAATGCATTAAATTGAATTGTTATTTTTATCATCTTACAATATATATTTTTTAAGGGATGTTATTGCAATATAATTTATGCAAGGAAGATACTGATAATTAAGTAAATAACATGGTATAATTTTTAATAAAATAGCTCTGTAACAACTTTCTCTAATGATTGGTACAATGAATTCTCTGTTTTCATTATGTAAGGTTTTGTTAAATGGCATTTTTCTTTATCAAAATGTTGTCCCTTCCCATATCGTCCGGCCTCTCTGGTTTCCTTATAACTCGTTTAGTTCACAAAAACAAATAGATATAGTTTTTATGGAAGTATTTGTCTATTATTGGCCATGCAAAACCCAAAAGCAGTGTCACTATCGACTCATTTCATGGGTGGCTGTGGTGTAAAATATGATGACACCATGTATTTTACAGTCTACATGTACATATATGTCAAACGAATGACACGACGAAAACAAATAATAAAAAGATTGAATTGTTTAAATTTCAATGAAAATTTTGTCTGTCTAATATTTTGGTGTTTTCTTTTCTTTGAGAATTTTGATTTCTCTAACTTTGTTGAAGTCGACTAAATTCGTCGTTCAAAATTTTGTCACATATATAATATCGTCTTTTGCAAATACTAGTTGACATTGTATAGATGAAATCTTTTATTTAACGTGATTTTTTTACTCCATTTTTATTTAAGATGATTGATACACTCGAAAGTGGATTAAATCTATTTTTAGATTTATTATCTTTTTAGTACTTAAATTTTTTATGATTTTTGTTTTTAGTCCTTTAATTGTTTTCGTTCTAATTTTTAGTTTTTTTTAACTTTTTTTATGTCCTTACTTTTAGTTTCCTAAATGAATTAAAAGTAATAATGAGAAAAAAATAAAAGACTAAAAATAAGAATAAAAAAATTATGAACTAAAACAAAAATAAAAAGTCTAGATACTAAAAACATAAATTCTAAAAAATTTATGACTAAAAAATAGTTTATTCTCTTTTTTTTTCATGTGTCTCGTGCTCTCGTCATTAACTTTTGTTTTGTATAGTATGTTCCATTCAATCTCAAATGGATCTTTAAAATGTCAATAAAAGATAAGATGGGTATAACCAAAAACAAGTTTTACTAGGCTCTACTATGGGTGTTAAATGTTCTAACCATCGCCCAATTTTGGTAACAAAGTTGGTCCCATACTTCGATAATATTTTGTCATAATTGTGTTTTGTCTTTTTCAATTGTTAGAAAACATTATTAATCGGTCAAATAACCTATTTGGCTTTTTATTTTATTTTTGTTATTTAATTTAGTATTTTATATTTTAAAAATTTTAATTTAATCTTTTAATCCATTTAAGATTAATGTTATTAATTATTTAAGAATGATTTTTTTTTGTTAAAAATAAAGTGAAGGAAAATAAAAAAATTAAACAAAAAAGTTAATTATATAAATGATTAACGATGCCAATTTTAAATAAATTGATTGATCAAACTAAAATAACAAAAATAAGATAAATGATAAAACTAAATAAAAAATAAGATAAATGATCAAATATTTTTTAAAAAAAGATAAAGAACTAAACATAAATAAAAAATAAGATAAATAATCAAATCAAACCTTTTAAAAAATAAAAAATCAAACTAAGTCAGAAAAATAAGATAATAAATTAAATAGGACATTTAATCTTATTAATTTGATGAAATGTGTTAAAGGTTTATTGGGAATATCATTAATACAATGAGACATATTAAAGGTTAATTGGCAATATTATCGAGATATTTAATTAGCAAGAATTTAAGCTTGATATATGATTGATTAGTCCTTAAATTATAATGTGATGACGTTTGTGAGCTCAATGTTCATTAAAATTATGAACTTGTGTTAAGCAGTTGACTTAAAATTCAATAGAAGTAGAATTTAACGAGATGTAGCTCACTTACTTTAATAATGTGCGTGACTTGTAACTTTTTTGACATCAAAGTTTGACTCCAAAAATAATCAATAGACTTCAAAACCTTTCTTGATCTATCTCCATAGTATAGAAACTCTTGATAAAAAGGCTTAATTTGTGATTCAGATATACAAGTAGAACTCCTAAAAGTTGAGCTCCAAAAAAATTGAGTCTATTTGGTCGGGATGGATAAGCTAAAACGGACTTATAAAATATAGACAAAAAAGAACCTATTTAGCTCAATTTTGTTAATTAATTTTAGATTATGCAAAATTAATTGTCTTCTTTTCTTCATTTTTAGTTACTGGGAAAATTTTGTGGTTGATAGTAATCCTATCAAATTCGGAAATGATTGCGTCCGTAATAAACACTTGTGGCCTAGAAAAAAAAAATTGAGATCACGCAATACACAACCTTGTTGGACCCAAAAGACACTGTCACGCACGTTATTAGAGACAGGGCAACAAAAGACATGGGTTTCTCGCGTTTCCTTTCCTGACCTGGTGGAAAGTCGCAAAAATGGTCCTATTAATAAATTTATTTTTATAAGATTTTATTTTGTCTGTTTTATGTATTAATTATTTTTTGATTAAAATATTTTAAATTATCTTTTTCTCTTTCGTATAAAAATTGAAGAAGATGAATAATTTTTTTAAAGAATAAAATTGAAAAAATATCATAAATTTAATATTAACTTAATTAACTAATTTTTTATAATCTTAAATTTACTAAGTTAATATCATAAATTTTTTTATAATTAAGAATGGAAGAAGTATCGATGAAGCACGGGATTTTTGTGATAATAGGATATCCTTTGGTTTCCACGACATCCTCAAACACCCGAAATTTGACATTCTCATGGTCATGGATAGTGAAGTGTTAGTAAATTCCCAAGTTCCAAGACCCTACCTCGCTTTCTGCTTCTGAATATCAAAAGTGCACACAACATAATCCACACCCTTTTCACCTAAACCCTCTAATTACCCTGTTGCTGCATCCAAACCATGTCTACCATCATCCTCAGAGTAGCAGGGACGTATGATGCACTGCTTAAGCCAAGCTTTCGTACCCCCACTTGGACGAAGCTTCATAATTCCCATCTGGGTATGCTGTATGCTTATTTGGAACATGGTTTCTCTTGTTTCTTTCCTTTCTTTGTTTATAAGTTTCGTATTCCTTTTTGTCTTTATAGAAGTGAAAGGCCACTCTTATCTGCCTGAGAGTGGAGGAAGCTGTGCAATTCGAAGCATGTTGCGGGGTCCAGTTGCTGTTTTAGAACTTCCCTTAAGCCTTCAAGCGTCCAGAAGAAGGTAAATATTTTGAAACCAACCTCTGATTCAAAAGTTAGTATATGCTTATTAAAGAATGCTGTACAAGCTATAGGACTAGTGCCAAATGCTGTTGACTGTAGTGAGAGTCATTGAGATGGAGGTGTCATGGTATGACTATGTCATCAAAAGGAATGTCTAATTTTTTGGTAGTTGACTTCTCAGGAGGGATTTGAGGGAATGGAATCAATAATGCCACTTCTACATTACTTGCGGGCTATGATGGAATTGAAATTCTTTCCAGAGAAGACACATATGTAGGCCCCGTGTTTTAGAATTAAGAATCTGTTTGGCTTATCTCAAAATAATTTGCAAAAGTGTGAAACTTTACAGCTATTATCTGAGAGAAGTTAGGGGAGCTTCTGTTTGCCATTATTGTGTGGAATTGTGGATGAAGTTTTTCAATCATTAGTTTAGGAAAGGTGGCAAATATTCTGTTAAGCTATTGTATGGATGCCCAATCTGTTTTGCACATGCATGGAATTATTGATTGGATTTATTTGCAAGTAAAGATTTGTGCCTTGGGCGAAAAGTTCTCAATTCTTCTATTTTAAAGTAGAAATGGGGGAGGGGAAAAAAAGAGGAAAACTGGAAAAGGCTAAACATCACAGTTAGTGGTGACTGTACACAATTGTGAAATAAAAATTTGTAGCAATGCTCTGCTTTTCAGCTGACGATGATATCCAAGAAATTAAAGTCATGCTTGATTTCTTATAATGAAAATGAAGGTATATTAGATTCCTTATGGTAAAAATCAAATGAGTCACACCAATTGTTTGAGAGTCTTAATTCCTGCGTTACAGACTATAAACTGAGGGTTTTCAATTTACTATGCTTTATTTTGGGCAAGATGGCCAATGCTTTTCCCATTGACTCTCCATTGGATTTTCAAGTTATTTACCTTGCGTGACAGCACTAAGTTACTAGACCTCAGAACAAATTATTTTATAGAGGAATGTATAAGAGCTTAATGTGAAAAAAGCCTGGTAAATCTTGATATCCTGATTTCTATGAAATATTTGTAGTGAGTGATGAAGCTACAATTTCTATGAAGAAGAAATAGTATATGCTTGTATTGAAAAAAACAAAACACTCAAGCCCTCTTTCACATTTCCAAAGGTTGCTTTTATTGATGAGTGTTGCAATGACAATTTGCAAGTGATTAATAACATATAAGCAGCATCTGGTGTTGGTAAATCTTTTTTATCTATTTTCTGGTGCTTGAACATTGACTTTCACATTCTTGATTTAAAGAGCTAATGACTTGTTTGTTGCTATGTTTAGGAACTCTCAAATATTTTGCAATGCTACAACAGACATCTCTGGAGATATTCCTGAAAGTGCTGGTGAGCTGAGCCAGTATGAGAAAGTGATTGAAACGTTAACAACTCTGTTTCCTGTGTGGGTGAGTCCATTTCTTCTTCAATATAGTATGTCAAATTTTTCTAATTTCTTGGTCTGTAGTCTGAGAGTTTGCTAACTTACATGAGCAGGTCGTCTTGGGGGCCATTGTCGGCATTTACAAACCAACTGCTGTAATTACTCTGATTTTTTCAGCTACGTACATGGTTGATTGGAAATATGTTGATTAACTGCTGTCAAGTTATGGCTATATTCCAGGTAACGTGGTTGGCGACAGATCTTTTTAGTCTTGGCTTGGGTTTCCTCATGCTCTCTATGGGCTTGACATTGACATTTGAGGATTTCAGACGCTGTCTGCAAAATCCGTGGACTGTAAGGGACAATAACTGATATTTAAAGAAAAAAATATTTATTTGTTTCTCCTTTTAAAATATATTTTTTTTTTTTTGCAGGTGGGTATAGGGTTTCTTGCACAATATTTAATTAAACCCATGCTAGGCTTTGCCATTGCAATGGTACTTTTGTTATTACCTGAGCACTTCCATGCTTCACTATCTCTTTGCTTCATTTAGATCAATTCTTGAAATGTGTTATGTCCTCTTAATTTTTATATTGCCTCCTAAGATTGTTGTCAAGACTCAAACATTCCACATTTTATATTATCTTTTGATTAGTACTTGTTTAATTAGAGAATTAAAGATATCTTTCTGTTAAAATGAAAATGATTATATTGGCCACTTGTTGGTTGTTTGACCCTTAATTCTGTTGTCTCCAACAGCAAGCTGAAACAAAGGCTATGCTATATTTCCAAGTTATTCTATATCTTCGACAAGGTTAATCCTACCAATTCTAGTGCAGTGGCAGAGTTC
Organism: Glycine max; assembly: GCF_000004515.6. Classification (NCBI taxonomy): domain Eukaryota; kingdom Viridiplantae; phylum Streptophyta; class Magnoliopsida; order Fabales; family Fabaceae; genus Glycine; species Glycine max. The sequence continues at coordinate 1,062,374 of NC_038241.2, forward strand.
TTTCATGACATGATTAAATTTCCAAACCTAAGAAAAAAAATTGAATTTTTAGATAAACATACAGATTCCTTGGAGCTTAACGTAAACTAAGCATGTTACTTCTTGATGTCATTTGTTTTTTTGGTATGACTCCCAGATTTAATTTCTTTGAAGGAGAATGACATAAAACCTAGCTAAGTGTGGAGGATAATTTTGGGCTGTATAATCATATAATTAAGAGTTTTATTTATGTGATTATCAGGGTTTCTTTTCAATTTATTATCCTTATTAAGTTATAAGATCAATGAAAATCATGGTGAAGACATTTGTAGTTTCCATTGTCAAAATATCAAGAGACCAGAAAACATTTTATAGTATGATAAGAGCTTTTGTTTTTGGAAAAACATCTCTGCCTTCTACGGCCTTTCTTTCTTAAATAGACAGCAAAATATATGCTCTTCAAGGAGATGAGAGATTACAAGAGGCATACAACGAAGGGAGGGATTCTAGGAGATTTCCTATTATCGGAGATATACAGGGAAAAGAGAGATTATCGGAGATTTCCTAACAGCTATAAACCTATTAAAACAGTTAATAAATTACAGCTATAAACCTATTAAAAAAGGTAATAAATTACATTAATATACATTAACATCCATGGATATGGGTGTAGGACTTAGTATAGCTATTTAGGCCAAGTTTGAAATCTGAAATGGCTTGTTTTGATAACTGGTTGAAGAGACTGTAGTTCAGTGCTATTGTTGTTCTGTGTGTCGCTTATATTTACTAATCTTGGCTATCTGTGTAGAGAATTTGTGCTTTTGTAGTTAGATCCTAAAGTTTGTAAGATTGATAATTTATCTTATACTAGCTGGTGTATTTTGCACCATAAGAATGTATATCATGCATAATCCTCTAACATCAATCTCTGATTCCCAGACTCTAAAACTTTCAGCTCCTCTTGCAACTGGTCTTATTTTGGTTGCATGTTGTCCTGGATGTCAGGCATCAAATGTTGCAACATTCATAGCCAAGGGAAATGTTGCACTCTCTGTTCTTATGACAACGTATGTTTAACATGCATTCCCTTGTTTGTTTGTCTTTGTATTTTATGTTCTACTCAAAGTTTTATATTTTTTCTCATAGATACTGTTGCTTTTAAAAATATTGGTGATTTCTGTAATCTATATTCATGCTTACTACTTACACTTGTAAAAGGCATTGTTTAGGCTCGTGTCTTTCTTCCAATCTGTAATTTGTCATTTTTGAGTTGAAAAATCAGTTTTATATTTGGTTAAAGATTGATATCATAAATAATCTAGAATTGATGAATGCATTAAAGTCAATAATACTAATTTCTTATTTGTCATTGCCGGTAAACTAAAAACTGAGTTTCTAGTCCTTGTAGAAATTACTTTCAAAATGTGTACTTCTTATCACTTGAAAGGAGAAATAGAAGATTTTGGATTAATATGTTGCTCTAATCGGAGCTCGTGATTTTGTTCAATTTTGGCATTTCAAGGTTAGAAACTTAGAATACAATTTGAAACATGAAGAACCTGTGCACAGTCATCTATGAATGCAGAACAATTCAATGTAAAAATAATTGTGTCATGTTATCCCTAGAAGAAATTATTTTGGCTTTTATCATTTTGTGTATTTTTTAGCAGCAGCGAAGTTATCTGGTGTATATTGATGTTGTTGATTAAGAGAACTGCCATTTTCAGAAATTAGGTTTCTGAAAAATTTAATGTTATTCATTCAACAGGTGTTCAACTATTGGAGCTATTATAATGACCCCACTCCTTACAAATCTTCTTGCCGGTCAACTCGTTCCAGTTGATGCTGTTGTAAGTTGTTGCTTGCCTATTTTTTTGGCTTGAAAGGAATGTCAAAGAAGTCTTCATTTAAATTTTATAAACCAGCTTCCTGTTCGCAAGCTTTTAGGAAAATAAAGGATAGTTGACACTTGACAGTACTAATCATACTTTCTCCTAAGTCCTAATCAAGTGAATTTAGATACTGGATTTTGAATAGGATACCTTGTCTTTCTCAGTATTTTTCTGTTTCTTCTGGGATTTTCACATCATTTCTGTCGAACAAATCCTCTTGTATTTATTATTTTCACTTGTGGAGTGAAGCTGTTATCCTTTCTCTTTTGCAGGGCCTGGCACTTAGTACCTTTCAGGTTGTTTTAGTCCCAACGATTGTGGGAGGTAAGAGATGAATCTTTCAAATTATATGTGAGTTGGTTAGTTTATAACATGTCTTTATTTGGTTTATGATTTCACTCATAAAGATTAGGATGATCTTTAATATCTTTGCTTTATCTGGCAGTTTTGGCAAATGAGCTTTTCCCCAAGTTCACTTCAAAGATAATCACGATTACTCCTTTGATAGGAGTCATTTTGACCACTCTACTTTGTGCAAGTCCAGTAAGTTGACTAAGTTCAAGAAGACGAAGTTCACCAACAGTGTTCTCTGATAGCTAGCTGTTTACTTCATTGTAAATTATCATTGGTTGTTCTAGCTTTGCATGGAAATTTAACGTGTATTAACTTTTCAGATTGGGCTAGCTTCAGATGCATTAAAAGCTCAAGGAGCACAACTAGTATTACCAGTTGTTTTCCTACATGCTGCTTCATTTGCTCTTGGTTATTGGGTTTCAAGAATATCATTTGGTGAATCCACGTCACGCACTATATCTATAGAGTGTGGGATGCAGGTAAACCTGTTCATCATACCTCAATGTCTCATTGTTCTCTTAAATTGTTTTCCTAGGTTGAGTACATTTCTCACATCTGAAAAAATTGTGAATCATTCCACTTTTCCCTATTCATGTTGCTTTTGTTGATTATGTATCAATTCATCTGGAATTGGCAACTTAGCATACAGAAATGCATCCATTCATAGCATATATAAATGAGTTGGGAAATGATTTTGTTCTTGATACAATCTGATTATGTAGAAGGTATTTGAGCTCTCATACCAAGAGAAGCCTGAAATCCACCACTAGCTGGACCGTTCAATTGAGGATAGGCGTGCCTCGTATCTTTAGGCCAAAAATAATGGTTTCTAAAGGTCACACTCAATAAATAGACGTGACCCCTTTGGTCATGTCAGGTCACGCCTAGAGCTTATTGATGTTTCTTGAGTTCTTAACCAACTTTTGGACTCCTGAGTGAGTATGTTCTCAGATGTGAACACTAGTGTTTTTTTGTGTTTGTCTATATCAAATTGCAGAAAATGGACATTAAATCACACATGTGGACTATCCAGATCTTGAGTAGTATAGTGCTTTAGGAGAGAACAAAAAATGATCACATCTATATATTAATAATGTGAGATGACATTGAATTGTGTTTCTGGTGAAGGGTTGAGCAGTGTCAGTGATAGACATTTGTATTCTCAATGCATGTTTAAACTTGTACTATGCTTCATAGATCTCTCTTATCAAAACCAAGTAACTCCTCCAAGTAATGTTTTATGCTTGATCATTTTGTCTAACTTTCTATATTTACCTTTTTATCTGCAGAGTTCTGCATTTGGATTTTTGCTTGCTCAGAAGCACTTTACAAACCCTCTTGTAGCTGTTCCTTCTGCTGTTAGCGTTGTCTGCATGGCGGTAAGATAGGATATTTATCATGCTCTTAAGACTTTTTTTTTGTTTCTTGTAGAAAGATTTGGAAATCTCCATCAATGAATATTTTTCACTGTTTTCATGCAGCTTGGTGGGAGTGCTCTTGCCGTGTTTTGGATGAACAGACCAATTCCCCTTGATGACAAAGATGATTTCAAGGAATGAAAATCATTGTCTAACTTCCCTGCATTGCGAGCCTTAATTAATAATGTTATTTCCCCCTCATTTTTTTGTAGGACAATTGTTTTTATTAGTTGTTTAAGAAAAAAAATGATTTCTGAATTCACGTAGTCATCAACATCTTAGAACTTAGAACATTAAGAATTTAGGATGAGTTTACTACAATTTTTTTTGTAGGACATTTGTTTTTTATTAGTTGTTTGAGAAAAAAAAAATTGATTTCTGAATTCACGTAGTCACTCAACATGTTAGAACATTAAGAATTTAGGATGAGTTTACAACAATTTAAAACAGGGAGTGTCACAACAAGTATGCCCCTTAGTTTGTACTTTGTAATATTCCTTGGGGTTAATGTTTCTTTTTCCCAGTTGTGTTTAGAATCTGAAAAAAAAAGGATTGAATTTTAGGTGATGGCAAGCAAATATTCACCTATGTCCAGTATGAATTGTTATTATGGTTGTTTGTCAGTCATTGACTCTTCAAATTTTCTCCTCAACGGGCTCCTCAAAAGTGAAGAATTTGCTTCACACTCTCTGGCTAGATAGAATCTGCTCTCTTCGCCTTTTCTCCTTGGTTTCCTTTCTATTAGCCTTTGTGGATTTCTTGATCTCTGAATCAAAAATATGTCCCCTGATCCTTTACTTCGTGTAAATTAAAAGCATAGAAACTATTTCCAAAATAAAATAAAATCAAAGAAACTGTGAAAAGCAAAAGTATGGAGCAAAAAGGCAGAATTAATATATATAAAAAAAGATAAGAATCAATCAAATGGATTGTTACTATAAAAAAAATTCTGATAATAATTGTAAGAAAAATACTAGCAACAGCTCTCTTTCTAACACTCTGCAGGGTTAGTAGAAATTTATTAAAAATTATAAATTTTAGTTGATGTCGTTACTTATTTAATAATTTTTCCTCCTGTGAAATTTATTAAAATTGATTATTTTTAATAGATTTTAGTCAATGATTAGGTATGTTTGGTTGAAGGAAAGAGAAGAAATTGAGTAAGTTTAAGGTTACATTTCTTGTACTTTATTTTAATTAAAAAATTATTTTTTATTTTTATTCTCTAAGTCAAATATAATAATAGTAAGCACTGAGAGTGTTAGAGAAAATTGGCGCTATCTCATGGCGTGTGTGTGAGTGTTGTTGAGCGTCTGTTGAATAGGAAAGGGAGAACGCTGTGGAGTGTGTTAGAGAATTTCCACGTGAATAGTGGTTGTGCAGTGCTCGCTAGAATAGTAGAATGCTAGAACAACAAACATTAAAAAAAATCCAAACAAAAACTCTAAATTTAAGAATCACTAAACCCCATAAAAAAAATGAAGAGAGCCAAATGCACCTATTGCATTTGTTTTAATATTTTGATATAGGTCTTTTTGTTCTCATTGTATCATTTTAGGTTTAATATAATTTACATTTGAAAAAAATAAAGAGAGGCGCATATGCTGTAAAATACTGAACTGAATCAAAAATTAAGTTTAAACATTTTTTTATATTAAAATGGGGTATTTTCACCCAACATAAACAAGAAAATGAAAAATCAAGAAGAAAGCTTTTTTCACCCAAATCCTCGTCAGCCTGAAACAGGATAGCCAAAAAAATGGTTGAAGATGAAGGAACGGACAGCCCTCAAATAAAATATTCAAATTCAAAAACAAAATATAGTAATTACCACAAATAGTAATTATTAAAAGCTCATTAATTCTCAAGTTCTACCTATTGGAAATATTTTTTTGGTTTTTTTATTAAAATGTAAAAGACAAGCATAACCTCATTAAAAGTCAAAGTTTGAATCTCTAAAAAAATGGTAAAAGTTTGAAATTATTTATCTACTTATATATTAGACTAAAAAATGATTCCACTAACTCTATGGATACGGAGGTTTGATCAAATTACATCTATATAATTTTTAAAAATATACTCATTCATCTCATTTTTTATCATTTATTTTTATTTTTTTATATCACATCATGTGGTATATATCTTTTTCTTTTTCTATTTATTATTTTTTTATGTCTATCTCTCTTTCATCTATCTCATCCATCCCCAAAATAGGATAAAAAAGTATCATTATTTTATATTTTTTTCTAATTATTAAATCATTTAATAACTTTTAATTAAATAAATTTTTTCTTAAAAATTGTCATTAGATTAAAAGTTTCATTCACATGTATACAAAGAAAAAAATTTCATTCACTCAAATTATATATACAAAATTTTATATTAATTTAATTTAATACCCATTCATAAAATTAAAATTGACGCAATATAATTTTTTAAAAATATATTTGATAATTATAAAATTTGGGTTTAATTCATAGTCAATTTTGACTAAGAATGGTTAGAATTTCTCTATTCTACTATTTATTTTTTAATGAAGTAATGTGAATTTTAATATACGGTGACGGTGACGATGACTGTGGGGGTGGAATGGTGATGGTGATGGTGACGGTAGTAACGGTGAAATGATAATGATAGTGTTTTAAAACTTGAACTGGCTCGACCGGTTGGGTTGGTTCGATCGTGATCTAGATGTCTGGGTGGGTCGAGTTGCCTATTAGATCGCCCATATATTGAACTTAGTGCAATCCGATATGACTCGATTAGGTTGGTGATTAAATCGATGACCCATTCACCCTGTTGGGTGACACTGATGCCCAGGGGAGAAACCACACTGGGTCATGCAGGTCAAGTAAGGTTAGGTATAAAATTTTAATATTTCTAATAAAGATTAAGTCAATTAGTGATCAATTGGTTCAACCATTAACTTGGTGACCTAATACTTTGATTGAGTCAATCACCAGTTCAATTTTTAAAATTATGGGTGGTGGTGGGGTGGAATAGTGACGACGACGATGGAGGTGTGTAACATCTCATTTTTTGTAAAATAAATAATAAAAAAAGTTTTATTTTAAAATCAATAGAGTTTTTAGAAATTAAATAATTGAGATAAAATAGTTTTTTTTTTAATTAAAAAAAAAGTTTCATAGTATTAAAAAATAAATAGAGTAAAATGATGTTTTAGAAAATAAAAGGATGCTTTAATAGATTATTTATTTAATGAAATAGTAAAATATAGTTTCATTTTTATAAACTAATAAAATAAAATAAAAATAAAGTAAATAATAGGCTCAGAGTACCCTAACTATAAATATAGATGTATTAGGTCAGTTTTACATTTACTATATGTTTCTACGCTCTCTCTTCCTCCCATATTCGTTTTCCTTTTTTTCTCTTCCAAAATCCTATCTTTTTTCCACACACACTCAAACTTGTCCTAGTAAAACTACAAATCCAGACTCTTTAACCGTTGGATCGTCCTTAAATTTGGACACCATCTTTGGAATGCATTTTTGCACATTCTCACCATTGGGATTTGGGAATAAGTTATATAGAGAGAGAAACTCCCATTGCATGAAGATAGTGAAATCGAGGCTTCAATCCATTCTCGTTCTTTCTAACGCTTGAAAACTCTAGTAGAGTAACCAAAGGGAAAACTTGAGGAATCTTAGGGAACCGCTAGAGATGTCTCTATTGATGTTCGACTATACAAGTGAGCTCGTTTAGAGGTAAGGGATGAACTTATCGCAATTGGTGTTAGAGTAAACATGTTTAGGGATCCTTAGATGATCAAATTGAGATTAATTTTGGGGTGTTTTTATGTGTTTTAGTTTTTCCTGTACAATGATGACTGCAAAATTTTCATGTTTGACGGGTCAATTGATGCCCTAATGCGAATTGGATGGTTTAATTGAGTGTTTGACTTTGAATGTTAAAAAATTAGAAATTTGGAAATTCTTGATTCTTACATGTTTTCTTGAAATTGATTGACGGGCTTTGTTTTCCATGATGTGATCACATGTTCTATGCTATTAACCGAATGAATAAGAGAAAGATTATATGCCTTAAATATATAAAGATATATATATTTTTATATATATATATATATATATATATATATATATATATATATATATATATATATATATATATATATATATATATGAGAGACGTGTATTGTGAACAAGTGTGGAATTAATACGTTTCTCAATGTGATTATACATGTTATTGTGAAGTGTAAAGTGATGACATTGAGTTGTGAGTTATGAATTGTACAATTACACAATTGTAAGACCCTTTAAGGATGATGAGTTTTTGCATGACGAGTATTATGATGGAATTCACTGTGGGAACCCGACGAATTGAATCACTTTGGCACGAGTTAACATGATTTTGAAAACAATTGAGTATTTGTGTATATTGCATAGTTCATAGGTGAAGTATGTGTTGTGTCATGCATATATTAATACTATGTGATGTGTATATGATTTATGAGGTGTGATAACATGTTGCTTTGTAATTATAACATTGTGATTGAGGTTAAGTGTATGTGATAAGTTGACTATGTGTTAAATTATGAGATTACACGTGTATTGAGATGTTGTGTGCATTGAGTTGTGAGCTATGAACCACACAATCACACAGCTGTAAGACCCTTTAAGGACGACTAGTTAATGTGTGACGAGTTAAAATTATTTTGAGAACAATTGAAAAGCTGTGTTTTTTGTATAGTTCGTAGCTAGATTTTGCATGTTAAAATGTTTTATGGGTTGAACCTAAATCAGGAGGGAGAGGCCCTGACGAACTTTTTGGAGTCTAGGCCTTGGGGTAAATACACCCGGTTTGAGTGTGCATTTAAGCCTATGTTGATCCCACGTGGTTGGAACATTCTCGCAAAATAGCGTGACCATGACTGATCTTCCTATGATTTTACCTGGTGAGAGTGACTTGACTTGCCAGTGTGTGGTCTTTTTTGTCATGTACTCCTAGGCGCCTGGCGAGATTTTTCATTGACATGGTATCACATTGCATATAGGATTGAGTCTTAGTATATTTGTTGCATAACGTCTGTGTAATGATCATTGTGACTTGTTACGTGATGGTGGATAATGAATTGTGTGAGTGTGAGATGTTGTGTTGTACTTGAGATTTGTTGTTCTGAACATGTGATTAATGTGAATGTGCAAAATGTAATTGTTATTAAATCCTTTGGACAAGTGATGTTACGCAATGAGTGGTAAAATGATGCGAATTGTGCTAAGTTGATTTTGTTATACTTATACTATATATGCGTGTCTTTGTTTATTTCTACCTGTTTAAGAATGTGATAACTCACTCCTCGTATGTTGTTTGTGTTTGGATCCTATGATGATCTCGAACCTTGTGTTCGTGGGAGCAGATGACTAGGTGAGACACGATGCTTTGATAGAATGCTATATTAGAGCATTGTTTTAATTGCATGATGTTCCAAACATGTCATTTTACTTTATTTTATTTTGCTACTTAATTTGAATTCTTTTGTAAAGTTAAACGACCTTTGTTTTGAGCTGAAAATGTTTTCATACCCTTATTTGAGAAGTTTTTAATTTGGTAATCAATTGTGAATGTGAACCTTTTACCCATATGAGATCCTTTATATTTATCGAATAAAATCATTTTATGTAATTTCACATTTTTATGTATTTTATTATATAAGGATGTATATCGGGATAGAGGATGTCATATGTGACATAATGGTGGTAGTGACGATGGCGTTGATGTTTGGTGGTGATAACAATGATGAAATAGTGATAGCAACGACAATAGTAGGGGTATGAAATAGTGGTAGCCACAATGATGGTGGTGGAGGTAGCAAAGGTGAAGTGCAATGGTGGTGGTGGAATGATGGAAACGATAGTGGTTGTGGCGACAATGATGAAATGGTGACGATGAAAACAACAATAACAACTATAAGATGACGACAATGGTAATGGTAGGGGTAGGAGTAGGGGTGATGGTGGTGGTGATATGGTTATAATAGTTAAAATATATTTTTTAAAATTAAAAATCAAATTCACAATATTTTTTTTCCTGATTTTGATAATAAATATAAAATTGTTTTAAAATTAAATTAAAAATAAATTCAAGTCCATTTTTATCAAACACATTTTATTTTAAAAATTACATTTAAAAATAAAAAATAAGGAACATACAACCACTCTAGACCTAAGTTTAAAAATGATAATAACTTTCTTATTAGAATTTAGAAGGGATGACAAATTAAGATCTTAATTTATTTTACGTGTCTTTATTTTAAGTTAATTACGTTTTCAATTTAAATTATTTTAGGGAATAATTTATATTTTTAAAAAAGTATTTTAAAAGTAATTATTTCTTAGAAAAACAAATTATACCAAACATGATACAATATGCAAACACATTAAAAAAGTTTATAGACATGAATAGAGATTTATTTAAAATGAGTAATGTTGTACTTTCTTACAGTAGTTTTTATAAAAGTATTATATAAAAATAGGATTAATATATTAAAAACATTTTATTTAAAATAATACAACATGAATAGAGATTTATTTAAAATGAGTAATGTTGTAAGGAAATTTAAGATTATTTTGTTTAAAAGAAGAAAAAAAAAATACATGCATCCATGAAGAAATGACGAACTTCCAAACAAACCTACTCGAATGTCGTAGCATGGGCACTGTTGCGCGGGGAACAAGAATGTGGCGTGACCTGTGGATAAAGACAATATAAAAAAAAAAAACGCAAAATCCCTAACTAGAAATCAGAAAATATTTTTTTAGGTGCATAAAGAAGATGAAGTGAATATTATATTAAAGAAAATCACTCCTTTCAACTAAACTTACCTTTTAAAATAAAAATAAGATATATTAAAAATTTTAAAAAGTAATATTATAATTATAATATACTCTGAAACTGTAATACACATGTAATCCCTCATTTCATTGATAAATAATAATAATAACTTGAAATAAAAAATTATTTGTTCATTTATTTTTATATGCATCTCAAAAAGGTCATTTTATATTAATAGTTAATATTTAATTTAATACATCATTAGTGTTAATATTTTACCATATATCACAATTTATAATTAAATGAATTTAATTAATTTCTTATTATAAACCTTTGAATTAGTTTATTTATAGAAAACAAATAACGTGTAGATACTTTTTTCATTTAAATTTTTTGAAAACTTAAAAAAAAGAGTTATTTTAATATTTTTATTTGTTCCTGAAAAATCTAAGCAAACCTTTTGTCTCTCTCTATTTACTGTGTAGCGGGAAACATATTTTTTTTCTGACGCAGTCTCCATAGCCATACACTGACATAGCTTCTACGCTGCTCATCGCCAATATCAGATTTTTACGCGTTTCAGAGCTCAAACAATGTCTCAGTTCAAGTGGGAAGCCGATAAAATGTAAGGAAACCACTGATTTTTTGAACCTGCTTCCTTCTTTTCTATTTTCTTTTTACCCATTTTCTTGTTTCTTGTTCTTCCTCTTTGATTTCTCTCTTTTGGGTTTTGTTCAGTTTCTTGTATTGGTGGCTTCTGTGCTCCCCGCTTCTTCCCTCGTGTTTTTGTTTTAGGGTTTAGGTTTTTCGTGTGATCGTGTTGGTGTTGAGTTTTTGGGTTTTCTTGCACCCCCTTCTGTTACCTGTTCATTGCTGCTTGTGTTGCAAGCCTTTTGCATTATCTGCGTTTTATTGTTCTCTTGCGTCTCTTCTTTGATTTGTTTCTGCATTTCACTCCAAGCTTTGATTTTTCTTTCGGATGTTTTCAGTTTCGAGTAGTTCATGTGTAAACTTACCCACCACTCGACCTTTAGCCTGCTTTTATTTTTTATCTTTATTTTTTCGTTCTCTTTTGCATTATCTTATCAACTATTTTATGCATGGTGTGCTTTACATTTATGGCTTTATGTTTTACCAGCAATCACATTATTTGGTTGTTGTGCTTGTCTCTGTTATGTCACTTTCGAAAAGAAAATGCTTCTTGTTTCAGGTCATTGTCACGTGGAGTGGATGTTTTGTGTTTGTTAGACTTGACATTGTCTAGCTTGTATTTGTATCTGCACTATCCCCAGTCAGTCTTGTTGGTTGCTGATTGCTATCACTTTGATTATTTTATTATAGTTTTCTCAACATTTCTAATTAACTGTGTTTGCCAATTTTTGGGGTTGGGGAGCAGGTTAGATTTGTATATTCACGATTATCTCATGAAGAGACAGTTACATGCTACCGCAAGAACATTTCAGGCTGAAGGAAATGTTTCAACGAATCCTATTGGTAAGATAATAATATAGGCTTTTTTAGGGGAAAGAAATTAGGTATATGCAAATGCAACTGCTCTTCTAATTTACTGAATTTGACCTTTACTTTTGGCCGCATGCTCCAGCTATAGATGCACCTGGTGGTTTTCTTTTTGAGTGGTGGTCTGTCTTCTGGGACATATATATTGCCATGGTAAATCAGAAGCACCCAGAAGCAGCAGTTTCTTGCAGTAAGGTGTGTTTTTCTTTTTAATATACATCAATTAATCTTTTCCTATTTTGCATGATTAATTCCTTGCTATCCTTCTTAATATATATTCATTTTTATCTTCCTGCTTCTAATATTGGTAAATGGGAACCAAGGTTAAGTATGCGCTTCCTGATGATGCTCTTTCTTTTGTACATATGCCTATATGAATTTTTAAAAATCTCATGAAGCATGTGTGTGTGTATATTAGTGTAACAGTCCATGATTTGGTATTTATTATTTACTAGCCATTATTTTCATTGCATTTCTATTTTCTGTGGTTTTAAGATGATTAGACATTGACATCTGGCAAGTTAAGTTATTAGGTCACTGTCAAAACAAGAACTAGATGTTTGTTTCAATATATCTAGTTAGCCCTTATTTATGTGTTTAATATGCAGTACAGACCACAAATCATTAATGTCAGCTTTGTATAAATTTGAAAATGACAGAATCAACAAATTAAGGCTCGACTAATGCAGAATCAACAGGAGCAAGAGCTTCAGAATACAAACCAGAATCAACAAAATGAACAAATGCAACTCTTATTGCAAAGACATGCTTGGCGGCAGCAGCAGCAGCAGCAATTTCTGCGTGGATTTCATCTTATTAGTGGTAGTGCTAGATGTCCTATTAGCAATGATCCTTTGATGAGACAGAACCTGGCAACTTCTAATGCTATGGCAACAAAAACATATGAAGACAGGTTGAAGCTTCCACTTCAGAAAGATGCTTTAGATGATGCAAACATTCAGGTATCTAGTCTGTCTGGGATTATAACATGGCCCTGCTGTTTTTATATGATTAGAATCACATGTCTGTACTGTTTATTATATTATGCAGCAAAAAGTAGTTGATGATGTTGGTCAGCTTCTAAACCCAAACCATGCCTCATTGTTGAAAGCAGCAGTAACAACTGGTGAACAGGCTAGAGGGTGCGTGCCAATTGTTTTCTTTGATGAGAACACTTATTATTCATGTCGTCTTATTCTTGATTGCTTGTCTCAGTCTGGGCTGAATTTGCTAGTTGTCAAATTTCTGTTTGCAGACAGATATTGCTCAGTGCACCTAGCATTTTACAGGGGGATATTCAAAATGTTCAAAATCTGAACCAGAAACTTCCAGGGTCTACACAAGTAATTGTGAAAATTATTATTGTTTTGATTTGTATACAACCCAATTTCTAATTTATAATATTTTGTATTTACTGGTCTTGGCTCCTGAAACAGGACATAAAAAGTGATATGAATGCAATGATGAGGTCTCAAGCAGTTGTTTCAGAAGGATCCTTTATCGGTTGTCATGGTACTCTTTTTGTTGTTTCAAATTAAACTTATTGTTTCTAAATTTACTTTCACTTGTTAGTGTTTCAATGTAGACTTGGTAAGTTCAATAAGGGATCTTTGAAGATATTCAATCTTTTGTTAATTTTCAGCTAGTTATCACTCCTTTTTTTGGAAGTGCAAGCTATTTGTTTTATTCCTGTTGACTGAACATGATTGTACATAGTATCTATGCTTATCAAGAGTTACTTGGAACTGTTCTTTCACGAGGATATAAATAGTGTTTGGACACTCAAGACATGCAAAATATTTTGAATATTGGGTACGGTCCGTACGGATACATCAATTTAAAAAAATATTTGACTGAATAACTTAATGTTTCTGGTATTTGTTCAAAAACATATGTCGGAAGTCAGAACCTTGGTCATGATTCAAAGCTTTTGAATGGCTGAGGCAATTGCATCATTTGCTCAGGTGTCTTCAGCTCTGTAATTGACTTCAACTGTCTCCAGTTTTCTTATGCTTTGTTTTCTCAACCAACATCGTCTGCAAATGCACCTCCTTTTTTATCACTTATGCAATTTGATTTATAGTTTATTCCTCCCTCCCAAAAACTATCAATTCGAATTAACATAATTACAATATAGTTTAGGAACTCTTTTTAAAGTCTATATATATTTGATAATTGTTCTCTTTGGTTATTGTTCACATCGTTAAAGTAAAAAAAACATTATATTTTTAGAATCTGTTACATCATACCAGAGATATGAAATCATTCACTGGTGACCTTCCCCTGGCATGCTAAGCTTTTGGGTGATATGGTTTTCTGAACATAAGTCCGTTTGGTGTCAAATGGAAAAGTAGAAATTATGATGCAAAATAGAAGTTATGGATTTCCAAAGTCTAAATTCAATTATCTTCTTGCACATGGTTCTTGTACCTTAAAAATTGCTACTGTAAATGAACTTTAAGGAACCTTACTTATTCAATGACATGCTGTTGTTTTCGAAGTTAAAGACATATCATAAATATAATTATGAAATAAGAATGTGATGCATGATTTTTATGCTCATTACTATGAACACATCTTCCTTGTCTTTTTAAGGAACATCTAAATCAATTCAATATTTTCCACTGGCTTTTCTAGGCTTTTTAAGCTATTGGACCGAATACCTCAACACAAATATGTCAGCTTTGATATCTTGAAATACTTAACATTCCCTACTATGAATCATAGTTGCTTTATATGCCATCTTAATAACAATATCTCTTGGATTTGTATTATATTGTAATTGTGATGGTTTGATTTTAGAATTTGCATTTGATTTTTAGTTGACAATTATTCTCATTTTAGGTTCAAATCAAGGTGGTAGCAATTTGACTCAGAAAGGATGGCCTCTAGAAGTAAGACTCGCTTTGACCTAATTCTCCCTAACAAAATTAAAATTATGATGCTGTTTCTATGTTGTTTCCCGGGTCCATCTTTCTTGGATCATTGATTTGTCAAATTCAAATTTCAAACAATAAATCTGAATATATTAGGGAATAGCATGTGGTGAAGACGTGCAATGTTGCTACATTTATTGGATTACATTGATAGATAACATTGTCTTTTTCAACATAACAGTGATTACTATCTTTGTCTAGGAATTCATTAAGGTTGAAGATTGGACACTATCCTTAGAAAATAGGATTGTGCTATTGAAGCAAACTCTCTTTTAAATCCCTTACAATAGAGGGGCATTACCTGTCTGGTTCAATGGTAGGGGAAGCTTCTCTGCTTGGCTTGGGCATAACTTTACTGTTGGCCTCTGTTAAGTTTTAATTTATAATATGAGAGGCCATTGTAAAATTGAAATTGCCTAAATTGGCTGTGATATGGATATTTTAGTTTACTAAGTATTGTGCTTTAAATTTCATCGTTGAGGAAATATAAAATAACAATATAAGGCTATCTATCTCTTCATTTTTTCTTTCATCTAGGTAATGTAGGTACATCAATGTTCTTTCTACTGTCCAAGCAATCCTATTTATGAATTGATCACAACTATTTTAGGGACTGGATGAGCTTCGCTCGGGATTTCTCCAGCCAAATAATTTAATGCAGTCTTCACAATCTTTCAGTCAACTTTCTCTACGGCAGCAACTTATGCTTCAGGCACAACAAAATTTGATTTCTCCTTCTGCCAGTGATTTTGAGAGCAGAAGACCCAGGATGCTTGTTAATGATCAAAACATGGCTCTTTTGAAAGATGGCCAATCAAATTCTGTAGGTGATTTAATTCCCAATAACAGGTCACCTGCTCAAGTTTGTTCCTCAGTGTTGCCCCATCCAGACTCAGATATGTACCTTAAGGTATCACCTAGACAATTTCACTTGTGGCTGATTTGGATTAACTTCTCCACCACTTAGAATGTATTCCATCAGAAATTATTGCCTCTGGACTGCCCCAAAGTATTTATTCTATAGTAAATTGTCTTTTACAGCAACAAATTCAAAAGAGCAGTCAGCAGCTTCAACAATATTCACAGCACCCTCTTTTGAGCCATCAATCTGAGTCTCTCCAGAAGCAAGGAAAAGATGGTCCTGGAAGCATTACAGTAGAGGGCAGTGTGTCCAATACCTTACAAGGAAACAAACAGGTTTTCATCCGCTGCTTTTGAACAGTATTTACTGGCTGCAATGCATATCTAGGTCTTTTAATCAGTTTGCTTGCTCGTGTCATTTCAAGGTTTCCAAAAGTATAACAGGGCAAAAGCGAAAACCAGCATCATCTTCAGATCCTGCCAATAGCTCTGGAACTGCAAACACTACAGGACCACCTACCAATTCACCTTCAACAGCATCTACACAAACACCCGCAGACATGATGACAGTGTCAACTCTGCATCAGAATGTTCCTTCCTCTAAGTCGTCATTTATGTTTGGTACTGATGGTTTTGGATCACTTTCATCAGTGCAGAATCAATTGGTCAGCGTCTCCTTCATAAGTATTTTCTTAGGATTATTTCTTATATTCATTGCCTGATTTGAGAAGAATATTTTCTGAAAAACATGTTTGTGATATCCTAATACTGCACCAAGTTTTATTGAGAATTCCTATTTCTATCTTTGTCACATGGAATGCTTTTTATCTATACTACAATAATGGACTGAAAAAAGATAAGGTTTCGAAGCATGGAAATATCTAGGCACTCTAAAAAAACTACATGACAGCAAGGCAATTGAATTATTATTTCGCAGGCTGATATGGATCACCTTGGGGGTGATGGATGTTTTGGTGACAATGTCGAGTCATTCTTATCTCTCGATGAATCAGATGTTAGCGAAAAAGTTGGCAAAGGTATGATAAATCTGATAGATGAATTATCTGCCCTCTCTTTTCCCCCTTCCAAAAATATCCCAATCCAATAGGCACTTTGTGGTTTGGATCTTATGTGACTATATGGAAAAGCCTAAGATTTCTAATTCAAATGGTTCACTGTTCATTAGAAGTCGCATTCAAGAATATGAAGCATATAATGGCAAGTTCGCATAAAGTTGAGTGTTGTCACTTCTCATCAGATGGAAAACTTCTTGCTACAGGTGGCCATGATAACAAGGTATGTGCTAGATTGATCCAACTTTAGCTATGAAATGACCTCCATTTCAGTAGAAATGTTGCATTTAGTGGATGTTGGAAGAAACTTTGGTTTCTTGATTTGAATTTGAATTTGTTGTGGTGAAATTTGTGGTTATGAATCTTGGACTCCATTGGTTGGTTTGACAAGTGAACCAGCCAGGTAATAACATTGATGAAATTATTTTTCTGCTGTGTGGTGCAGGCTTCTTTGTGGTGCACAGAATTGTTTAACCTGAAATCAACACTTGAAGAGCACAGTGAATGGATAAGTGATGTTCGATTTTGTCCAAGCATGTTGCGTGTTGCTACATCCTCAGCAGATAAAACTGTTAGGGTTTGGGATGTTGATAATGTAAGTCAAGATTTTCATTGGTCAAATTCAATTCTCTTTTTTCAGAGTTAAGTTAATTTGGTTAGTAAAGAAGTTGAGAATTTTCTTATGATGTACAATTTATGTTGTGAAATCACTAAATCCTTTAGCCTCTGTTTGAATGGAGAGAAAATGAGGGGGGAGAGAGAAAAAGGGAAGAGGGAAATTTTGATATTTTATTTTGTAAGGTAAACTTTTCTTTCCTTTTTCTCTTCAACCAAATAAAAGAAAATACACTGTTTTTATCTCCTGTTTTTCTTTCCTCTCTTTCTCCATAACCAAACATAATGTTAAAATATTACATTAGTCTAATCTTTTTTTTTTTTTTTTGCACAGCAAAAAATTAGTCTAATCTTACTTCTTACATGTCTTAATGTTAATCACATTTACACCCTATTTTTTCATTAGCCTTATATTTCTTTTATGATCCCCCTCTTTCATTTGTTGGCCATTAAAATGTCAACAACTTCATAAATTGTTATAGCCTATAATTATTAATGAGTTTGATATGAAAACCTGTTTAGAACAATTGGAGAAGTAGGGTATGGTCATAAATGATTGAAAGTAGAGGAAATAAGTCAAAGATGGAGGGGATTTGGTGTCTTCTATTGCTGGAACTTGTCAATAAATTACCCTGGAGTTGGTTCCTTACTTTTTTTCCTGTATGTATGCATGCTGTTTGATAGCCAGTAAATTTTAGCAGTTAGCTTTAATAATGTAACTGTGTGGTGAAAATTAACTTTGCTGGTATTAGTGTGGAAAGTTGTCTAGCTTCAAAATTTTATGATTTATCATTTGTTTAGTCTAAGGGGTGCATCAGATATTTTTCTTATATCAATTTAGGTGCTATTAATTAGGTGATACTTTCTTTTATTTTTCTCATATAATTGATGGAATTTTGATCATTCTTTGCAGCCAAGTTATTCTCTTCGAACATTCACAGGACATGCAACAACTGTGATGTCACTAGATTTTCACCCTAGCCAAGATGACCTTATTTGCTCTTGTGACAATAGTGAGATAAGATACTGGAGTATTAAAAATGGTAGTTGTACTGGGGTTCTCAAGGTATGAAATCTAAAAAAGTTGTTAAGCACATCCTAATTCTCAATGTATTGTTATAATTTGATTGCAAATAACTTATTTTTCCAATATTTTATCAGGGTGGTGCAACTCAGATGAGATTTCAACCTGGCTTGGGAAGGCTTCTTGCAGCTGCAGTGGATAATTCCGTATCCATTTTTGATGTGGAAACCCAGGGTTGCAGACTTAAATTACAGGTCAGCTGTGAATTTTGTTTATAGTACCCTTATTTACTTGTATTTCTGATGCTAAGTTTTAATCAATCATAAACAACACTAGAACTTCCAGTTTTAGATTATTTTGCTATTTACCTAAAGATAGATTCATTTTACATTGTGTACTATGTAAAAACTTAAAATTATATTATGTCCTCTTTAATATTAATGTAATGAGATGACTGTATAATTAACATCTTTTTTTGGTTTCATTAAGCTTCAGTTTTTTTTTTTACTTGATAGAACATTATGGCGGAAGTTGATCCATGTAGCCGACCCCACCTAGTGGGATAAGGCGTTGTTGTAAGCTTCAGTTTTTTCAAATATCTAATCTAAATTTTTTGTTTTATATTATTTAGTCATTCCAATTTTAATTGCCTGTATGAAAGATTTATTTTATATTGTATACCCCATATAGAAACTCAAATTATAAGTCCTCTTGGTCATACTTTACTTATCTCCCGATCGAACTCCGAATTAGTCAGGATTTTTTTCCCTTAATGAATCGGAGGGTTATGAACAACAAATTATACTAAGTCCTCTTTAATAACATCTACTACATGATTAAATTAAAGGTTCAATATTAAATAATAATAATTATTATTATTTGTTTGAAAAAATAGTTGAATATATGTAAAGGCCTGTGCAAGGCACAGGTGGAGAGCTAGTACAATACAAAACAATAACGTCTCGTTCCATTTTGTGTTGTTCGTGTGCCGGACATTAATTTAGTTATTTTTCTCAACATGATCTAGAATTTATCCATTGATGCCACCTTTCTCTCTTTTTTTCTCCCCCTCCTTGGAGTGAAACTCTTGACTATTGATTATTTATCAATCTTGTTCTGGTGCTCTCCATTTTAGGGCCATACTACTGTTGTCCGATCTGTGTGTTGGGATTTGTATGGAAATTTTTTGGCTTCTCTTAGTGCTGATATGGTTAGAGTATGGCGTGTTGTGTCTGGTGGCAAAGGGGAATGCATTCACGAGTTGAACGCATCCAGGAACAAATTCAACACCTGTGTTTTCCATCCCTTCTATCCTTTGCTGGTCATTGGCTGCCATGAGGTATAAGTTATCTTCTGTCTTGTAATTACTATATCAGAATAAAACATGTTATTATATCTGTGCACCAATATAAATTATCATCCTTTTCTTGATGTGGAATCGTGGGGATTTCAGACTCTTGTGCTGTGGGACTTTGGTGAGAAGAAGACAGTGACTCTGCATGCACATGACGATGTTGTATCTTCCTTGGCGATGTCTAAAGTTACTGGGTTGGTGGCTTCAACTAGTCATGACAAGCATTTCAAGATCTGGAAGTGTGGCTAGCACTTTTGCCTCGTGGTGCTATTCACAATGTAGATAGATATTCCTTAAGGCTTCACCAAACACACTATCTGTTTTTTTTTTGTTGCTTCTTCCTTATATAAAGGTCCTGTTTAACAGTGAAAGGGATGTTTTGGATTTTGACCTGATCCCTGATTGCTTATACCCATACGACCCTTCTGAAAAGTTTCCCTACACTTTGGTTTAGAAATAGAAAAAGGGTATACAATGAAAGTGGTAAACCTCAAAATACATATGCTGATACATGTTTTGTAATTTTACTAGGGAAATATCATGCTTTTTTCTTTAGCCCCCACTCTCTCGATCCTATTTATATATGTTTTTTTATTCCGTCCGAATTGATAGTGTGCTTGAGAGAGGATCATTGCTATTTAGTTTAGTAAAAAAAAAATATATTCATCAAGTTGTTTATGGAAAGAAAGAATGCATACATATTGAGTAACATGTTATTCAGCCAGTTACGTTTGGTTCTGCCTGAAATTATTTATTTAGATTTAAAAGAGGAGAAAGAAAGGAATGATAAAGGGGGATTGCAGTTTATTTCGTAAAAGCTTTCTTTGTGTTGGGCTTTTCATTGAGTTTTTTCTTTTGGTCCATCTCCATTGTGAATCGAAATCGATGATTATGTGTCACGAGAGCATTTAGGTAAATGCACACCATAGGGTTAGATTGACGGTGTATGAGTATCGTGTCATGATTTCAGTCTTTAAGTTCAACTGTTCAAGGTTGTTGATGACCTATTGTGGTCCTTGGTACATGCATTGGTTAGATTTGGTGGCCGATTTTAATGTGAATGTTATTTTATCATTATTTAAGAAATTAAGTTAGAAATTGATTTATTTTGTTGGTGATAGTAACGAATTAGGTTAATTGAGTTAAATTGCTTCAAGTTTAACGTGAATACAAATGAATTTAAAAATTAATTATATATTTTTTTATTGAAAAATAAATTAATTCAAAAATAGAAATTTTTAATAATTAAAATATTTTTTTTATCACTACAATAATATAATTATAAAAAAAAAATGCACAAATCGATATTAAATAACAAAAGTTAAATTCCGTTAACCTCTATCATGCACGATACAATATAGACAAAAAGTAATTTTCTATGGTGCATGATATAATATATATTATTATTTTATTATTTATGTGATGATTTTGAAGTGTTCTTCTACAAGAATAATTTTGTTTTATGAGAGATTAAGTCTCTCCCTCAAAGAGCAAAGTTTTTACATCTAGGTATAATAACACTTATTGAAGGTGCTCTAATGATATAAGGAAAAAAGAATTAAAAAGAGCTTTTTTTTTTTTTTTTATATTTGAAGGATTAAGAAAAATAAATTTAAATTTGAAGGACTAAAAAAAATATCATCCATATTTAAAGAAAAAACATATTTAAGTCAATTAAATCTATATTTAATTGGGTAGGATTGATTCACATCTTAAAAACTTTTTTGGGCAATCTAAACTATCCAATCAACATATTTTAATACATTTTTTTTCCTGAGTTTTTATCTATAGTCATTGTTTGTTTATCTATATTTTTTTTAATTTATACTAATTCAAGATAAGAATATTCATTGTCCTATAATAACTAATATTTTTTATTTTAATCTTAATTCATTCTATAATTATCACTTATATCATTATTTTTTAACTAAAATATAGTAAAAAAATTACTCAATAAACATGACCAAAATAAAACACTTGATAAGATGATAAGATCAAAATAAATAAAAGAAAAAAAAAGAAAAATGCAAGTACCAAAAGTCTAAAATTGATTAATAGAAAAATAAAAATATAGATAACTGGATCACGGTGTTAATTCGAGTGAAAAAGATTAGTTTAAAAATTAAACCATATGGTTCAAATTTAAAGTAAAAAATAATCAATTAAACTAATTTAATTAGTTTGATTTAAATTGTTGGATAAACATCCGTTGAAATCCTCAATAATATAGTAATGAAAGAGAAAATTCATATAAATTTTTAATACAATACATTTTTGACGAGATAAGAAAAAGAAAAAGAAAAGAAAAGTATGAAGAGATAGACAAAAAATATATAACTTATTGAATATTATTCACTTTCACCAAAATCTGTCATTACCAACCAGTAATCTGATTTCATGTCTAACAGAAACCCTATAAACCAATAGTACGTCACTTTACAACAATTTGTCCCTGAATTATGTAAAACAAAAATAATTTGGATAATGTATTCTTATTAGTTTACAAACCCTAAAAGCACACTAGTGCTATGCTATAATCATATCGCTATACAGATGTCACGCTTATTTTTATGAGGTATCGAAGATCTAACATACAATTTGGTTACAATGTCTCTAGTGGCTAGCAAGTCTCATCCCATCATCTCCTTTGGAAATTGAAGGATTTAATTGCAAAGGCAAATATAATTGCAAAAAATATGCAGAAGCCAGCCACCATAACAGCAGTAACGCACAAGAAATCATGCCTGTACCCAAACACGTGTTTGAGTACCTCTCTTATAGTCATCGAGTTTCCATTAGAGAGCTTCACTAAATGAGTATCACCACCATACTGTGAAGTTAGGAGACCATACAGACTCCAGGCTACAGGGTTTGCCCAGTAATACCATCTCCACCAAATAGGGATTCTCTGAGAAATTAAAGAAGCAGAAAAAGTTATTAGATGGCAGATTTTAGTGCACAAGTTGATGTATTTCTCACTCCACATATAATAACATGCCAATCAAAGTGTTCAGAGAATATCAAAGAATTCGTTGTTCAGGTATGCAATGGATCTGCCTAAAAGTTGCATCTCTTAAGTTTCGCAAGTAAGATACACAATTATTAAAAAAAAAAAAAAGCACTTCATATTTGAACATTCTCTAGAATTATGCATCTTGTCTTATTGCCATGTAAAATTAGCTGATTTGTTTTACGGTGGAACTATTGTTAGATTAGAACAAAACACTAACACACTAATTAAATAAAATTCTTAGGGAATCACAGAAAACATAAAGTTAATAGTTATTTTTGAGTAAAATCCTTTAAAACATTTTGGAATATCAGTTTAGTTTGGAGGATTTTACACCATTATAATACCCGATGATAAACTTTTGACATCAAAATAGTCAAGAAGTTATTGTTTATTGGGAGCAAATGGATGAATGCAGTCAATGACAAAAAATTATCAATTGAGTACCAATGAAGTATCAGTTTCCATACCTTGTGAGGAATCATAAAACCACTGAAAAGGTTCCACAACATATAAAATGGAGCAGCAATGATGGCAGCAACGTTATGATTTGGTGTGACAGCCGTTGTCATCATTCCATAGAAGGTAAAATATAACATCGTAAAATACATGAAGAATAAGTACCAAATGAACCTATCGAAAGTCCAGACAAAGGAAGCCATGGAATAGAATATTGAAGAGTATATAATAGCCTGTGCGAACACATAAGGGAACTCAATCACAACCTGCACATTGTAGGATAACAAGTGAGTCAACTTACGGAATCCTGCTATTTCCATGAACTAATTCTAAATGAATGTTATATCTGAAAAAATACCTGAGCAAATGCAAATGATAAAGCTGAATACATCCCTGCAGCTCTTTCTCTATAAGAAACAAATCTTTCCACGGAAACAACAGGCTGGACAGCTGTGCCATTTGTTATACCAATGAAGAGGATTGCAGAATACATCGATCCCATGGCATTGAATAGATCTTGCTGCGTCTCCCTGCAAAAATACTAACATGGTTGTTACATTGGTGATGTTGGTACTGTTCCCCAATCAGATTTGAAGTTTCACCTCGATAATAGGCATTGACATTTAATGGAATCCTTATTGCGGAGATTATCAAGATGAAACTCCAAATCTTTTGGTACAACATCTAAGTTTTCTCCAAACAGAGAATACATCAGACCCAGTGACAGTATAAATAAACCAAAATTAGTATATAGTTGCCCGACTGGAGTCTAACCATGCCATGAATATCCAGACATCTTGAATAGCACTTGGCCAACTATTATGGCCTCTCTTTTGGTGATTTAGAAAAAAAAAATACCGGTTACATTAAAACTTAAACTTTGTAAACTAATCTTCACGGTGTTCTAACCAAAACTTATTCAACAAGATGATAAAGTCTGTCAATTGCTCATGTCTAGCAGGGGTTTCTTAATATATGTTTACACATTTATGGCCTGGTTAGACATTGCAGGAGAGCATTGCAGAGATGTACCTAATAATGAAAATAAATGGAAAGTGCATAGCTTCCCAAATTTGAAACATTTGAAACAGAATGTTACTTGAAATTAAAGATCCATAGAAGAAAAGAAAAATGAATAGAGAAGGACCTTTTAGCACCAAATCTCCAGCATATCGACCCGAGCATCAATGAGATTATGACAGTGTAAAAAAAGCGAACAGCAGTGTACTGAGGGTTACGCCAGTAACAAAGATTTTGCTTCCATAGACAAGTTAGGAACTGCTCAAAAGATGACCGGCAATACTTTGTTGGAAAATGCAATTCTTTTGAATTACCACTAGGCTTGCTCAACCTTTCAACCAACTCTAGGTTATATCTGAAGAAAAACATGGTATGTTCATATAAATAAAAAAATCATGTACAAAATTTATCGCCAAAAAATATACATACTGATATAAACTTGATTTTCGGTAGATTTCTGCAAAGTCCACTCCCAGTCTGTTTTCTTCAACTGAAGAAGTAGCCTCCAGCATCCACGTAGCAGGGTTATATCCAGACCTGATCTTTGGAACTCCTTCGATTGCCTACATAGATAATTGATTTTTTGAATAATTGAGGATTGCTTTATCACCATTCGACCATATACCACTTGTTCAGTGAAAGCTAATCTTGCATCAACTGACCTCGAAATAACTAATAAGTTCACAAGATTTAGGGCCAAGTGGACCAGCATAAATGAGCTCTCCTCCCCTTTTCATAAACAGAAGCTGTAAAAGTTGGGATTTCATCAGACTAGTGAAGAGAAAGCAAGTGTTGAAAGAGCAATTCAAATAGAAAGATAATATATGATGCTCTCTTCGAAACCACCAATCATTTCATTATAGACAGGATCAGGAAAACTGGAATATACAACAGCTACGGGCATATGTTACATGTACACAAACAAAATAGAAAGAAATTAGAGTTTAACTATATAACAATGTCAACAGAAGAGTAAGTTGCTCCATGAGAGAGAGACATATGTTGCCTATTTTGATCATAAGTACAACTCCAAAATATCTATGTTTAAAATGAATGATTGAAAAGCCCTCTGCTAAAGAGAATACCTCATCAAAGGATTCAAATATGTCTATGCTAGGCTGATGGATCGTGCACACAATTGTTCGCCCAGTATTCACTATATTCCTCACAGTTCTCATCACAATTGCTGCAGCCCGGGCATCCAATCCAGAAGTGGGTTCATCCATGAAAACTATAGAAGGATTGGCAACCAATTCAACAGCTATAGTCAATCTTTTTCGTTGTTCAGTTGACAGACCATCAATTCCAGGTAGACCCACTAGTGCTCCACTTAACGGAGTGAGCTCCACAAGCTCCATGACCTCCTCAACGAAGGCCTGGTTATAAAAAATCTCCAGAAGTTATTTATTTATTTTTTATTAACAGAATACCAAAAGGTATTGCATGTGCCTATCCCTATAATATGCAGAAAGGCCATACTATGTCTCACACCTTTTGTGTCTCCAAGTCAACATCTGAAGATAATCGAAGCCAAGCAGAGAACAGTAAGGATTCCCAGACAGTCAAACAAGGTGAATGAACGTCAGTTTGCTCACAGTAACCAGAAATTCTTGCAAAAGAGTCTTGCCTTTTGGGATAACCAGATATATATACACTCCCTTCTATGACTCCACCAGTTTTTCTTCCAGCTAACACATCCATCAGCGTTGTTTTTCCGGCACCACTTACTCCAACCAATGCTGTCAACACACCAGGCCTAAAGGCTCCCGTAACATTAACAAGAAGCTGTAGCTTGTCCTCTACTATCCCTTGTTGTTTCAATTCCTGAAGCAGTAATTGAATAAAATAGCATTTCATGTACCATAAATTGTATTTTATAAATTAAAAGGTATGATCGGTTTATATACCAAAGGGACATCCACATAGTAATTGATATTGCTGAAAGCCATGGCAAGTGGTTGAAATGGGAGAACCATTCCTCTTTGCTTAAAATGCTTTCCTGGGAATATATGACAATTGGATGAAATGTCACGTCCCAGCTATTTAGTAACGGTGAAGTACAACACACACACACATAATCCATAATTTACAAACCACTTGAAGCCGAACGCTGCAAGTACTCTCTCAGCTCAATAACAACACTTTCCCCTTTTCGTCTCTTTTCTCTTTCTTGCAGCTCATCCTTTGAAACTACAGCTTGTTGTCTTCCCAAGGCTGATTCAAATATTAGGGAAATGAGATATATGGAAACACTCCTCTAAACAAAAGTTAATTTTGGTCTATGAAGCACAGATGGCACCGCAACATTAGACAAAGGGCTTGTAATACAGAATGTGTCTTACGATTAAGGTTAGCCAAGAAGATTGTAAATAGAATGTTGAACAAAATTGTGTATCCAACCATTGCCCCAAGACCAATCCAATACCAATAACTTTCTGCATACAAACTTCGCTCTTTTAATACTGCCTCACCCAATGAATAGGTGGTCTGATTTCCAGCTTTCTGCAAAGAGATTAAATAGTGAATACATTTTCAATGCAGTAAGGAAGTTAACATTTTCATCTGCATTTCCAAGGTAGCAAAATATTTACAACGGTTCTAAAAGAAACACTTGATTATAAATTTATAATAACGAGAAGGATTATACCTTATCCCAAGAATGTCCAAGGAACTCGTTCACAGAAGCTGAATTTTGTGCATACATCAAAGGAGAAATCCAAAAACCCCATACCCACCAAACAGGTATACGGTCTGCCCAAAAATAAGATATAAAGTCAGAAAAATTACTTTACCAAACCGAATTTAGAAACACGAAAATATTGCAATTCATGTTCGACCTCTTGAAATTATATATCCACCAAGAGCCATTACAACCAACATGGCAAAGGATCCAAAGGTATTGGATACTATCATATTCCGGCCCAAGGATCCTATCAAACGAAACAGACCTATAGACATCTGGTGCAGAAAGAAAAAAAGCAAGAACTGCCGCAAAAATCTGCAGGTCCAGTAGTACGCAAAATAGTCACTTAAAAAGAAACTCTAAGAATGAATGAAATTTGAAATCACAAAGTGAACATAAGAGTTACCTAGTAAATGCAGGATCATATCCACTTGCATAGTATGAGACCGCAACCCAGCATCCTGCCTCTATCAGGGAAGTTGGGATACTAAGGAACCAAGATGGGAGTGTATACGCCCAGCTAGGATAGAAGTGCAAATCTCTGTGCTTGTAAAGAACTGGAAGCTTTGCAACTAACATTGACACCTCGGTAAAACCATTGAAAAGAATAATAACCATAGAGAAGTACAATGCTCCAAGATATAAGCCTCCATCGTCAATTGTATTATGGTGCATCGTTGTTCGGAAGAAAACACTCATTGTAATCAACGCAACCAAAAGCAGCTGAAAGTAGTAAACAAGGGTCAAAATCAGCTACACAAACCTTACATTGTTACACCCATCTTAGAACCAATAAAAAGTCAAACGTTACAGTTAAACATATAAAAAAGATTATGAGATGGCTAAAACAATTTTTCACGACAAGTTAAAGAAAGAATTATCTAGTTTAAGAGACTACAAGAATTATTGTTTTTTCTTGAGGTGATTTTTATCACGAGAATTACTTTAAAACATCTATAAATCATTAACTCTTTTATGCTTTAACCGTATATTTATACCGGTAGGATTACCTGAACAAATTTAAAAACATAAATAAATGAATTCCGCTTCATAAGAAGCTTCTGCCACTGGTAATTAGTCTTGAGAAGTTCGAGCCTTTTCGCGCCATAGCTAAGAGTTGCCAAGGCGGCTGGATGATTATAGCGTCTATCGAAAGGTATGTTTAGCTTCTCAGACAAAATCCTTCCCTCACGATACAAGGAAAATGCTTCCGCGAACTTCCCAACAGGTACGTATCGGTAAGGGCGATCGAGAATGGACCAGTACTGCTCTTGGTCCTTCTTTGACGTAACCTGTTGACAAGAATTTTAAGTATGAAGTGAGCTGTCACTAAAATCAAATATAGTGGAAAACATAAATTAATTCCGATTACTCACTTCTTGTAAGAAATCTGCTACATTTTTTCGCTCAGGACAACTGAATCCCATTTGTTTGAAAAAATCAACAGCAGCTTCACGGGGGCCCTGATATACAATCTGACCCTCGCACAAAAGAATAACATCATCAAACAATTCATAGGTCTCTGGAGCTGGTTGAAGAAGAGATACTATTGTGGTCGCATCAAGTGCACGGGTTGAATGCTTAAGATATCTGATAATTTGATAAGTTGTTGAACTATCAAGACCAGTTGATATCTCATCCATGAACAGCACTCTAGCAGGACCAATTAATAATTCACCTGTATATCGGACATAAACTGATTAGCTTATACCTAAAACATCTAACGTGCTAGTCCACAAGACAAAGATAATGCATGTCCTTCCTTAACCTGTTGTAAGCCGCTTCTTTTGCCCCCCTGAGATGCCCTTGAGCATTTCATCTCCCACCAATGTGTCACCACATATGTCCAAACCTAATATCTTTGTGAGAAATATTTTAGTACTTGGGAGTTCGGAAGATCCAAAAACAACTAAAAAATGAAATAACGATATAATAATTCAGACATAAGACACATATACTAGTGGCTAATGAATCTTCATTGAGATTACTTGCTGAAAAAGTTAAGCTGTTTCGCATTTGGCCTTAGTGGATAATTTTGCATTAAAATGTTAACTATACTGATTTGACAAACCCTCATGTGACATCTTTTATAGTTTGTCACATGTCATCAAGTCAACAATGTTAGTGTAGTAAATGATGGAATGAAAGGACAACATAATCTAATAGATATTTTAAGAGATCAAAGTTAAATTTCTTAAATTCAGGAATTAAACTAAAGCAAAAAATATAAATGAGGGATCAGATTTTTATTTTAAACTTTTATATTTTTTACATTATTTGACATTTTATTTTAAGATTTACTAAAGTAGATCTACTTATTTTTTAAAATAAGTATTTTAGCAAATTATAATTTTGATTTTCTTAAAATATATCTAATATGTTGCTCACTAAAATACTCCTTCCAAAAGATGAGTATATATATATATATATATATATATATATATATATATATATATATATATATATATATATATATATATATATATATATATTATCATGTGAATATTACTAGGTTTAATGTGAGTATTTTAGTTAACTTGTTGTGACTCAGTTTGTGAGTCGTAACAATAACATGATCGAAAGCTAGCTAAAGAATTTTGGCCTAATCCAAGCTTTTGTTAATCCACCGTTCAATTTTGGCGACTTATGCGGGCCTTTCTCACCTCATACACACACACTCACTTGTTGTATCACACAGAATATTAACTCTATAAATAGTAAATATATTAATAGTAAAAATATTTCAAAAAAAAAATCCCAAGCCAAAAATATTTCAGGACCTCAGGTCACAATCACAAGAAAACTCGTTGTGCATTCAAGAGTAACAGTACTTAGAGAATACCTTCATGATGTACTCCACCACAAGATTTGTTTCCTGTCCCCCGAGAGCTAATGACTACAAAAAGAAACTAGAGTAGATTAATTTGTATCCATACATAAAGTTTGATTATCATTTTTAGAAAAGAAAAATGAACAAGAGAAATGCTTTCCCTTACAAGGGAAACAAAAGAAAATGAAAAGGTACCTTCATGAATAGATCAAGATCTTCATCTGGTTTAATTCCAGCATTCTTTTCTCTTCTTGCAAGTTCCAGCAACATATCTGGTAAGAGTCAAAAATTAAGTAATTAGCATAGAAAAGTGCAAATTGAATATATGTTAACACAATCACGTAAAAGCCTACCAAATTTAAATCCAACGCCTTGACAGCGACCAGCAAACTGGAGAGTTTCTCTTACGGTCATCTCTGCCACATGCCAATCTTGTTGGCTAACATAAGCAGAGGTTCTCTGAGGAACGAATTCTTTCAGACTATGTCCATTGTATGTAATGTCCCCTGACATCTTCGAAGGGCATAAATACATATATGAGATGGGGGAAGAACCAAGGTTTAAATCCAAAATGGAGCATAGCAAGTATTGGCCATTAGGCCAATTATGCTATTTATTTATTATCAAGTATGAATCAAAATAGAGAAGGCATTTATTGGCTTTTTTATCCAGTTGTGTATACTGAAAATAAAATTCCGTAACATTAAAAAAAATTCCGTTAATAATATAAATATAGAAGTATTTACTTGCATCAGTTACATGATGCAAGTTAACTTTGAAGAGGAATTTTACAATGTCATTGTCGACTTCTTCAATAAAAATAATAAAATAATAATAAGTCAACCATAACATTGTCGACTTTACCTTCGACATTGAATTTTGTTATCAACTTTTTTTTTTGAGGTAACTATTTTTGTTATCAACTTACACCATACAAATAAATAGTTTTGTAGTTGCAATATTACTAAATCTTGACATTCTATATACGCAAAGTCTGCTTTATAGATAACTCCAAACAGATTGCAGAAAATCCTTCAGAATGAATCTCCGATTATTAGGATTTCGGAACGCTGTTCTTATTAATTCCAATCTCCAAGCAGCCTATTAATGCATTCTTAGTTGCGGGTACTCAGTTAAAACTTAAACAGCATGTCCGGCAAAAATTTCCAATACTATTGGCATATATAGTAGTTGGGTGTCCAGCCATAAAGAAACTCCATTTTAATTTTGTTAATCTAGCTAACTGGAAAACTTAATTAGTACCTGCAAACCAGGTCCTAGCCTACCAGCAAGAGCCAATAGTAGTGTTGTTTTTCCAGAGCTTGGTGGACCCAATAGCAACGTTAGCCTGCAAGAATAACAAAACCAAAATAATACATGCAAAAAAATTACAATTTGATTTTGACAAAATTACTATTAAAAATAGTATTTAATACAGTACGTGACAACTATGAGAACAAAAATTTTGCCAACAAAAATAAAAAGTAAAAAATGACAACGACATGTGTGATGTGTCTGCCTGCGTAATACCATGCATGTAACGTACGCAATTATTAGGAAAACAAAGTTGAAAAATATTCATCAATTTTGAATAAAATATAAGTATTAAAACAATGTTTTTGGAATCAATTTATTTGTTGTACCAAAAACGAGAAATCGGTTCGTAAATTTTAGGATTTTATCCATGTAAATTTTCTTTGATGAAAAAAAGTTACCCTTTTCTTTTCCTTTTGATATGTCAAACAGTCAAAGTGCAGTTAACGCTAGGTTGAACTATTGCCTCAGCAGTCAACAGAAAAAGGAAAAACAAAAAAACCAGGGGAATTAAACCGTGCATTTACCTAATGAGTAGTAGTAGTTAATACATGAATACGCTAAAACTTTATAAGTTAATGGTGCACTGATAGTACAAAATATTATTATTCAATTTTAAATTATTGAAATTATCATTATATAATTTTTAGATTAATTATTATAAAAATTAATAAATTTATCATATATGATAAATTATGATTAGATGATAATATAAAATTATTTTATATCATTAATACATAGTATATTTTATCTATTACTTTATTATACTATTTTTTGCTTTATTAGCGGTTCTTTCTTCTATCTTTTTTCTCTCTCTCCTTATATGCCTTGATTGGAGGGGATGAAAAAATAAAATGAACAAATATATAAATAATATACAAAAATGAGTGAAAATAAGTCAAAAATTAAAAAATATTGAAGATAAATTTAAAAAGGATAAAGAAAGACACAGGGAGATAAGTGAAATAAGTGAGAAATAGTAATGTTGATTTTATTATTTTAAAAATTATTTTAACTCTTTTATTTATTAAACAACCAAACTTAATTTTACTTTCCCCCCTCTAATTTCTCTCTTACCAGGCTGTATGTGTTTACGCATATGGACAAGGGGAGTCCAATACTAAAAATTTAGGTTTGACTTACGAAAATAAATAAATTTGTAAGACGAGAAATTGACTCATCTGAATAATTAAACTCAATTAAATTAACTCGTTTGTTTTTTTAATTAAGCGCAACGAGAATAATTGACAGTTTAACGAGTCAAAATCAAATAATCACATATAGCTCCACTCGTTCTCACAAATGGGTCCATGAATGATTTTTCTTTGCCTAATAAAATAATCACTTCTAAACCCTGACCTTGAAGGTCTAATAATCCCACTGATGTCTGCAAGAATTGTCAATTTGCTTCTCTTCCTTCTGTATATCCGCAACTGTCTTAAAAGAGCCTAATGACAAAACGGAAACACATTAGAACTACATCCAAAACAAGCTAAGAAACAAAATATACATAGCACAATCCAGATCAAAGCAAGGAAACGAAAGGAAAAGAAAAGTAAAGAAGAAAGCACCTCAGTCATATTGCAAATGAAATTGGGAATCGTAGGCAGAGCTCTGCTACCGACATGTACGTAAGTCTCAACGGTCAAGTTCTGAAATCGAACTTCGATCTTCGGAAACTCCAAAGCTACTCTGCAGAGATCACCATCGAGTAAAACACATTCAATAAAATTAGCCAGTAGCCACCTACATTCTCTTCCAGGCATGAAATATACATAACAGACTCTTTCCATCTTCAATTAATGCTCAGAACTCTTTCTAGCTAACAGAGGAAACATAATTGACGCAATTGCTTTTGAATCGCAAGTCCTGTTACTCAGTTACTCTACAAGAGAGAGAGAGAGAGAGAGAGAAATTACGCGTCAAATCGGCTTCTCATGCGTTGGAAGAACCTCTCAGGATCGTTGTCGACACAGTCAACGAGCCTTTGAAGAAGAAGGCGCTGCTCCTGCGCCTGGAGATCTCTGACGTCGATCTCTTTCATGTCGCCAATGACATTCTTGAAGATTCCACGGCGCGCTCGCTTATACGTCGGGAGCCTCTGGAGCGCCGCCCAGCGCAGCGCCTCCTCATCCTCCCCTTCCTCCCTGAAAGACGGCGATCTGGCGAAGGCGTTCTCGGCGGAGTTCCACATTGCTTAAGAAATGAGGTGAGTGATTGGGGATGAAGCTGCAGCGCTTCTACTACTAGTTGTTGTTGTTTTTAGCGTTGGTTAGTAGGTAGTTGGGACTTGAGAGTTGTGCATTAATGGGCGCACCCTTCTCCACAGACTGAGTTGGTGCCTTCGTTAAAGTGCATCATAGTGTCTGCGGACCCTCATTTAATAGCCGCGGGAAAGACAAGCCCATGGCCCATCTAATCTCCACACGCGCTCCTACTCCTACTCGCTCTCACTGAGGGCATCGCTGTAATTTTAAGATCCCCTCATGCCCAGTGAGTACTTTTTTGCAACGCTGGATATGCTGATTTGCTTTTCTTGTTTTGGGAAAATAATTGATACTTGGAGACCAAGATGGAGCACTTGCTACTTTCACCTGGCGCTAGCCTTCAGCTTCCATTCTTGCTTTTTTTTATATTTTTTTACTAGGGTATAATTCGAAATATCATTGATTTTTTTTTTTATAAATAAAATTTTAGGTGAGTTGGTCTTAGGAATTTATTAAAATCAAGACAACCTAAAAATTCAAAAAAACTTAAAGAAATATTTATTGATTATCCACCAATAAAATCTTTATATCAATAATGAGAATCCAATTCCATATTTTTTTTTGGAATTAGTTTGTTTCTTACTAATTAGATAAATCTTTCTTAATATATCATTGATTTTATTGGTGACTAATCGGTCATTTTTAATAGAATTTTTTTTATTATAATTTTTTCATTCATAATACTTGAATTCAAGATTTTACCTAAAGTATTTAAGTATGGTTCCACTCAAATTAATATCATTTATAAAGTGTATGAGTCTTGGACAAATTATTTTTACATCTTATCTTATTTATTGAAATTACTTGTGTTTTCCTAATTTAAGAATGAGGACTACATGGATTTCCCTCTTGTAATAAAAAAAACTACACATGAAAATAGGTCATACTAATCTACATTTTAGTAGGCTTGAGCTTTGTATGCTAAAAAATAAAGTGAGTCTATTCTATTATTTATTGTAAATTATTTTTGAATGTATGTTCTAAGTTATACAGAAATTTTTTGCTTAAAAGTCTATCTTTTGATAAGACTTATAAAGTTTGAGTTTGTTCTATTATTTACTTTTAAATAGTCATAACTTTTAATTGGTGTGTTTAATTTGTAGGTTTTACAATTTTCAATGCACTCAAACAAAGAAATATGTGTCTTGCGAATTAGCTTCAATCAAGATTTTAACATTTTCTTGTGTGTTTAGTTTGTTGTTTGCCCAATTCCAAACATTGTTCAGGTGTGTTCCAAAGTGACAAACAAAGAAACAAGTATATGAATATTTGAATTAAAGTTTGCAAACTTAAGTGTGTTTGGATTTTCAATGGGAGAATTTTAAAAGTATGTTTGAGAGCAAAATAAGTTTAGATAATGTTTGATTATTCCTCAAAAGTATGTTTCAGAGTAAAAATTTGTCTAAAAATTTCAGTTTGAAAGAAGTAAGACCGAAAGAAGTAAGATTTGAGATACTTTTGTGAACTTAAGTTTAACCCAAACCTAAGTTTGTAAACTTTTAATCCAAACATGCACTTAGTTTGCAAAAGTATTCTTATTCTTTGTTCTTACAATATCTCTTATGGTTGAACTATATAACTTGTCAATTTCTCTTATCTCTTTCTTGGTGTTAATATCCTTGTTGGAAGTGGTGGGAGTACTTGTAAAAGGAACTCCAACACTCAATGGATTTGAGGAGTTTTGGACTTAACGCTTTGATTACTTACTTGAAATTTCTCTTTCTCCTTAATAGTTCAAGCAATTATCAAGTTGATAACAACGGTATATCTTCCTTGTTTGTAAGTCGTGTGGGATCATTAGATCATGGGATGAGCTCATAGATCTCATTCGGTATAATTGATAACTACTAGATATGAGCTATTTTTGATAATAAAAATATATTGAAAATATCTTTTAAAATATTGATTTAGCAGTTATTTTTGGCTTAAATGTTAGAAATTAATATTTTTCTTATTTATGGCTTGCAAATATGAAAATGAGAAATTAAAAGCGAAAAAGATCCAAAAAATATCAAAAATATGAATGAGGGAGATTTTTGGCATCAGGCCCAAGTCTACTCTAACAACTATAAAAAGGAAGCCAAAACAAGGAGAAAAGACATCACACTGAGTCTCAGAGCACTCTAATACACATTTAAAATTTGAGAACTCTTCCTTAGGAAATTCTTTTTTCTCTTTCATCATTTTCTATTTCCTTTTTCCATCCATTTTCCTCCATCAGTTCCTATACCCATTTTTTAATGTAAGGCCCCTTATGGCTATGAGAGACTAAAACCCTTAGTTAGGACCTGACAGGCTTAAAAAGTCAAAATATGTATTGTACACTTCATATTTATCAATGCAAACATGTGTTTTCTTTTATATTATCTTTTTTTACTTTTAATTTCATGCATTATTCATCCTTGCATCATATTTGGGGTTAAGTGCTTGACAAAGGATAATCCTTAAGGTCTTGTATGCATCTGTTTTAGGAATTAGTCACTGGACAGAGAATACTTTTTAATAGAACTAAAAGGAAGGGGTATCTTAATAAAATCATTGTTAGGCATAGAGTGATTGCATTATGTCCATGCATCAAAACAAGCATCTACACTTAGAACTTCATGCATCGCTTGTCATCGTGAGACATCAGGGACAAATATTCTAACCGATGTGGGTATGATAAATTCACTGATTGGTAGAGAAAAATCACAAATAATACATCTTAGACAAATAAGACATGCTAGATCCTAAAATTCTCATCCCATTGAATTTCTTATTATTTCTTTTGTTTTAATAGTTATTATTTTACACTCTGTTATTTTAAATTTATCTTTTATACCCCATCTTATATTTTTTTCTTATAAATTAGAAATTATCCAACATAAGTACAAAACAAAATTCCTGTGGAAATCGTTACTTGAACATTTGATACACTTACCAACGAGTTAACAACAATCTTATTCCTCCAAAACTAAGATTTTAGACAAAATTTTACTTTAAAACATACTTTTAATTTGTAGGATAATCAAACATGATTCCAAACTAATTTTACACTCAAACATATTTTTGGACTCTTCCACTAAAAATCCAAACATACCCATACCATTGGATTGAGAAAAACGTAACTTATTTTTAATCCAACATTTTTTTCAAAGTATCCTTCAGCAACAAAACAAACACACTATTATAATCGTTGACTACTAACATTTAGTTGACACTTAACTCGAATGTAACACAGCCTCGACTTTTAATCTACTAACATTTATGTTTGATTTCAGGTTGGAACATTTCAATTTTTACCACATAAGTCTTGGGTGACAGGTAAGGCCAGACTAATAGACTTACAGTTTGTTTAGACTTTAGACTTTTGTGCCCACCGGAGGTTATTGAGTCGTTTGACAAAGAAGGCAAATGATGAGTTCCACTCTAAGCTTGTGTTAGGAAACGCTAACACAACAAAATATACGAAATTGTATTATACAGGTTCTTTTTATCATAAAATCCATAACAAGCAATTGACTGGTTCAGGCTTAGCTATATCTCGTGTTTACATTGATACTATTGGTTATATTTATTGCAATGTTATTCCTTTAAACAATGTATTAATATTAAGACTTTAGCGAATCGTGTCTTAAAAAAAAGACTTTAGCCAATCGAATCATTGAAGTCCCATTAGTTTTTATCGTTTAGTCTCAATTTCAATAATTACCCTATGTGAAATCTTAGAAAATGTACAAAGGAGTAAGAACTCAATAATCATTTCTTTAAACTTTTAACCAGTTAATTTATTTTTGGGGTTAATATATATATATATATATATATATATATATATATATATATATATATATTAGCTTTCAGTTATTAATTAGCTGATACATCTGCCTTTGGGGCTTCTAGCCTCTTAGTTTTTTCCTCTTTATCTCACCAAAAACAAAAAAAAAGTGTAGGTCGATCTTTGTCGTACGTCCAAAAGTTTGGTAGATTTGATTTAATCTTCCTCTATTTTGCAAGGGAGTATGGTCACCCACTTGAAAGTAGTGTCTTTCTAAATTGAAAAAAGCATATATCCATGGTAAGTTACTTATGAGTTATGAATTATGATAAATGCAGAGATGGCTCTTGTTCCTTGAGTTGGGGATCTGCTGTGGACTATTCAGAGATGTATTAGGT
The DNA here is from genome assembly GCF_000004515.6 of Glycine max. NCBI lineage: Eukaryota > Viridiplantae > Streptophyta > Magnoliopsida > Fabales > Fabaceae > Glycine > Glycine max. The sequence continues at coordinate 1,099,946 of NC_038241.2, forward strand.
CGACTAGTTTGTGGATTTCCAACAAATTAAAGAATGCGAGAAACAAGTAGTTGTCGCAAAGACCGAACTGTGCACTTTGAAAGAGATGGTTTAACCCTCTTTCCCTTTTCTAAGTACGATTTGTTTCAAGTGATTAATCCTATTAGTATTTGTTTCTTAAACTCATTTCTGTGCTAAATTTTATGTTCATTTTATATTTATTTTTTCTAATGTAATATAAATTTTAAAAAAGGCTTAAATAATATTTTGGTCTAGAAAAACAAGAGATATTTTATTTCAGTCTCTTAAAGATTTTTGTTCTAATTTCGGTACTGTAATTTTTATTTTTATTTTGTTTTAGTTTCTACTATGTTGTCAACATCAGTTAATGTTGAGTAGAGACTTAAAAAAAATCTTTAAAAAACTAAAAAAAACTTCAAAACACTAAGATAAAAAACACTCTATCTTACAGGAAGTGAATAAGTTCAAGCCAAAATTATATTTATATATAAACCTGGTAACAATACGTTTATACTGTTCATGAACAAGTGGGACACGTTATGATGAGATTGATATTTTATATGTTCGATTTACATCACATTTATCGCATATTATGAGTTGTACAGTCGTCTTACTGCTCTCCAAACATGCAAAAAAGCATATGTACACAATAAAATCGTTATTTATGATTCACATGGATGTGCTTCCCCTTTTAACTGAACCCTCCACACATGATTATTGTATTTGTACTTGTACAATTACAATCCCCGGCCCATTTAATTTCCCTTGCATGGAAGAAAAATCTTCTGGTTATGAAGGGCTACCAGTGAAAAAAGAAAAGAGTGAAACTAATTATATATATATAACTTGATAGTGTTGCCACCTATGTTTCTGATTACCTTGTAAAATGCTACATGTAAACATGCTTCGAAAGATCTGATGGAGCTAAACTATATTTAGAGTCATTCTGAAATCTTAGCGGAAATTTTAAAAAGAAAAATCTATATGACCATTTTCCATTTCTTATGTTATTCTTGTACAATTTTTATATTTTTAACAACCCTTTAGCAGAACAAAAGATAGCAATTTTAAATTCTACGGTTTTTGTTTTGTCACGACAGGGAAAGTCTACCAAAAGAAAAGAAAAATACTAAAAAAAATAGCACAAACTTGACTATTGAAACTTGCTGTTTATTTTCTTTAATACCAACCCCTGTCTATAAGTATTAAGGGGGGAAAACATTATTCAATGCTCATCTATCTAGTTGCCGGGTTAGGACCTTGGGGTAGAGTGGGCCTACTTGTATTTGAGGGAGATTAATGCGTTTCAAATTTACATTTGAACACACACTACACATTGAGACTTGTCACAGTCATCATATTTTATCACCATTTGAAACTCGTTTTGGGTGTTTGCTACACTATATTTTCTATGTGGTTTATTGGGTGATAACGGGGAATGAAAATTGCTAATAATAGTTAAACAGCTTGCTTTCCACATTTCATGGTTTTCCATATGGTTTAATCAAAGGAAGATTACATTTACATGATCATGATCAGTTTACCCCAAAAAAGAAAAATGAGACCCTCTCTAGAAAGTGGTAAGGCCAAGTGCATTATTGTTGTAGGTGTTAATGGTTTGATTAATGAGAAGGTACCCCACCGTAAAATGTAGCAACCCTAATGCATGTACTTGCCTCGAAATTTTTGGTGTTGGAAACCCGTTGCACACACTTCTTCCCTATAGTCCCACGCTTTAATAATAATATTAGTCAATCAAAATTATAAGAAACTTTACCCAAGTATTAAATGCGTTGTCACGTCTCTCTCACAATATATATTATATAATGGATAAACTGTAATTTTGATCTCCTATAATTTAAAATTTACAATTTTAATTTACTTATTTTTAAATTAAGAAATTTAATTTTTGTATTTTTAAAATAAGGAATTTTGGTCATTTTAGAAGTTAATCGTTCAAAATCAAATAGACATTGATATGACACTTATAGTTATATAAAATTAACTGATGTTGAAAACAGAAAAATTAACTTATTGAATTATAAGTATTTGATAAAATTAATTATGGACATAACTGAAAAGTGTAAAATAACATAAAAATAATAAAATTTTGATTTATTTTAAAAGGATAATATATTGAGGATAAAAATAAAAGAAAATATAAAAATTTAAAAGATAGAAGCTAACAAATTAAAAAATATTACCTTAAGTAGCGTTCAAAAGAAAAACTAAAATCTAACTAAAATTTCTTTTTGAACATAACTTATGTGGCAAGGGATTCAATAAATTAAAAAATAAAAAGCATCTTGATCAGAATTGAACTCATGATCTTTTATTAAAAGATAAAGAAATAAATCTGCAAGATAGTTGCTTCATTTAATTAACTTTATAAATACTATTTTAAATACTAGTCAAGAGTTATTAAATTTTTTAGTTACAAAAATTATAAATTATAAATTAAAACAAAATATTTAATATTCAATTTTAAATGTATTTATTTTTATTATAAATTTTTATTTTAATATAAGTTAATAAATTATTAATATAAAATTTGTTCTTATTATAATTATTAAAAAATTGCATAAACTAATATATAGATTATTTTTTAAAAATGATTTTATATAATTTGTACAAATTACCTAAATTTAAAAAATCTAAAAAAATTATTACTTTTTATAATTAAATAAAAAATTGTATTATTTATATATTAAAATAAATTTACATATTTTTTCTAAATTACATAAAATAATTTATATAAATAATTTACATATTAACTTATATAATTTTCTTGATTTATATAATTGGTATTAAAAAATTATTTACTAAATAATTTTTTTATAGTTACAACAAAAATATTAACATGTACGTTTATTGAAAATAAAATATTAAAATTTTATTAATTTATATAATTAGAATAAAAATAATTTACATATTAAAATAAATTTACGTAATTTTTTTAATTTACATATTTATTCGTGCAATTATATTGGTTTATATAGTTAGAGTAAAAATAATCTGTATATTATAATAAATTTCAAAAAAAAATTATATATTAATTTATGAAATTTATTTGTAACTTGATAAAATTAAAATAAAAATGTAAACTATTTAGAATAAAAAGATATAAAATAAAATTAAAAAGATGTCTATATGAAATATTTTTTAATTTATAAATTTTTATAATTCAAAAAAATTAATAACCGTTGGCTAATATATAAAAAATGATACTTATAAAGTTAACTAAACAAAAGTATTATAATGATTTATTACCTTATTTATAAAATAGAAGATCATGATTTTAAATCTTATCAATTTTATTTTTAATTTTTACTTTATTTAATCTCATGCTACAAAATTATTTATTCTAAAAAATAGGAAATTAATTTTTAAAAAATAAGAGAATCAAAACCACATATGTTACAGTAGGCCATTCTAATGATACATCCTGTATCTGCAGCTGTGTTATTGAACAACAAGAAAATGAAGACTTTTACATCAAACTAGAGTGGCTAACAGGAAGAAACACAACAGGGAAAGTGTTAGAGCATCCCGAACCAAGGAGCTAATTGGGGTTCTTGATATTCTTTTTATGGGTCCTTAATTATCACGTAATATATAAAAGCTTTAATGACACTTTTTATCTTAATTTTTTTAATACGTGTGTATGTTCTGTTTGGTGTCTAACTGTCTATACCTTTTCTGTAAACGACTTTACAATAAAGTTGTGAGTGATCAAACCCACAACTCTTCACCATTCACATCATTTCTGGAAGGAATATATCATCATAGATTAAGAATATATCTCAACTTTTAAAAAGGAGAGGATATATCTCAGTTCATAATTAATAACTAATTCTTTTGAAAACAAAATATATATTTTACATACAATTAGAAATAAAAAATATGATTAAGAGATCTATTTATCTTGCACTAAATTGAAAACAAAAAAAAAAAACATACAAAGTTGCACTGCAAATATAAAATACCATAAGCGCATTATGAGTTTTTTTCTTAAATGTTTTTGGTTCCCATAAATTTGTATTTTTCAACTTTGATCTGTGTAAAAAAAATTGTTTATTTTTAATCCTATAAGTTTACATTTTTTTAATTTTGATCCCAGTAAAATATTTTACTCATTGTTAATTCTTATGTGTTTATGTTTTTAATTTTAGGTAAGCGCAAACTTTTGGGACTGTAAATAAAAAATTGAAATTTTAAAACAACTAAATTAGAAAAATGGCAACATATGAAGATTAAGATTAGAAAAATAAATTTGGAGAAACCAAAAATTTAAAAACGATAACTTACATGCATCACAAAAAAAATTTGTGCCATCAACTATTGGACTTTGGAGCAGCTATATAGAATATGGACTTAATCTTCAGGGTGAATAGTGGTTGTTATATTCATGGATACGTGGCCCAATTTAAGCCTACACATACAATAAGGCAATAAGCAGATCTTTCATATTTATGCTCATATTTGTGGAAAAGAGCTGCACATGTGTATAGAAAGGAGAAATGAAAGATTTCCAGTTTTTGGACTTCCAGACAGTTTTCTAAGAAGGGTTTAGATCTATTTTGATGATCCACGTCCTTATACAAATAGCGACTAAATTAAAAACATGTTAAATATATTTGTACCAAATTAAGAATATGTTATATGTGATGAACCAAATTAAAAATATGTAAGAGAGTTAAGTGTCAACTATCAATATATGACACTATCTCTTCAAAAGTCAATATATGACAATAGGAACTAAACTAGTAACGTTTGTATATATAATGATCAATTTAATAAATTTTCATTTTCATGTATAATAATCAAACTAAGAATCAACAAACACATGTAGAGACAACTCCCTCCATTTTCTTACAAGTGTATTATTTTTTATGGAAAACAATTCTATTTTAGGTGGATACTCTTCTTTTAAATAAATATAACTATATAATTAAAGCTTGAACTCAAAACAATTAATTAAACTGAAATAATTTTATATCAAAATGTTAGATTCGGTAATATTCTAAACTTCATTTTCTTTTTCATAAGAAAAAAAAAGCTTCATTTATTTCTTTAATTTAGAAACTATTTCATTATGATGAGAAGCCTCGTCTAATCACAACCTTTAAGGTGAATAATCGCTTGGTCAAACTTCTGTATGCTTGGACCATTCTATCCATATTTGGTGTTGTCTTATTTAATTTAGTTCAACTTAAACACAACTTTAATGCTTTGTATCAGCCAGAGGGTTTGGTGTTTAAACTGTCGGAAACATTCATGAATGTTTGTCAAAAGCCTCTTGAATTTTCTCAATTAATGTGTTTGGTAATACTTCAAGCTTCATTTTCCCTGTAATCTCAGTTATTTGTTTAAATCACCCTTGTTCAATTTTTAATAAAAATTCAGTTTTGGTCCATCATTAAACTAGGAAGAATGGACGCATGAAAGTATTCATCATACCCATGTCAGACGCATTCCCTTATTAAAGCACAAACGGACACTTGGATACTTGTTACTTCATTTTGCAGTTTTATTAACTAATGCTAACTTTTAAAACATTGGTTCTCTCTTTTCATTAAAGATTTGTACTTTTATGCTAATTGTATATGTTGCACTATAGCCATGTCATGTCTTACAATTTCTAAAATTTGCCATATCCCTAGGTCCATGTTGTATCTTATCTGTGCCCAATGTTGTATCCATGCTTCCTAGATCATTAATATTTTTGCTATCAATTCAGTTTTCAGTAGATCATTTTTACAATCTAGTTGCTTGCTGATCCCTATTAGTCCATGAACCACCACCAGTTTGTGAGAAAGATGGAATGTAGCCAAATTTAGCCTCACCTATAATATATTATTTGATATTTGAATAATCTTTACAAGGCTAAATTTAGCTTTATATTAGTGATAAATTGCAGAATTGGGTGACATGTACAAGCTGGACACTGTGATGCTGCATAGGATTCTAATTATGGCAGGTAGTTGTTCCATTTTCCTCATGTTGCTATGAGATTGAGGGAATTTTGGTCGGTGAGGGATTTAAAATGTGAAACTTGAAAGGTGAGGGACTAAATTGAGACCAAAAATAGGCTAATGAGGGAAAATAGGATTTTTTTTTTCTTCAAAATTTCAACCTAATGACAATTTATTGAGTGATGGAAGTGACAGTGACATTGACAGTGGTAGTGAAGGCTATCCAATGGTGGGGATGGGGCATTGGGGGGGCTAGATCATTAAGGGTGTGAGCAATCATGTCTTTTTACAATGTCAGTATCATTCACATTCCCGGGTAATGTGACAACCCTACCCAAAATAAGTCATGAATAAGGAAATTGCATTCCTCAAACTAACATTGATTCAGAGCCTCCCTAAAATATTCCTCACATTCTGTTCTTATGTCTTATTCTGTTAGTATCTGTGTAAATCGCATGGCTACTTAGCTAGTGTTACCAAACTCTGCCTTGGTATACCATGCTATGACAAGTGGCTTATTACATTTGTGAATCTTTAAATAGAAAATTCATGTAGAACGTTGCTACTGAGTTTCAGAAATTGTGGTTACAAATTTGTTTCTAGTGATTTTCAGTTTGTGAAGAAAGGTACAAATGGTGGTGTGACAAAAAGAGGACTTCTAGCAGCTGCAGCAGCTGGAAGTGTCATTGGACTGTCATTTGTTCTTTTGGGAATCTCAGCTACCAGATGTGAGGGTAAGGGTAGTACAGTTCTTAAGCAACTACCGGTCATACCCGTGGCCACCCTTGCAGGACTGTGTGGAAGTGTCATTGACTCTCTCTTGGGTGCAACATTGCAATTCAGTGGATTTTGTTCCATTCGCGGCAAGGTAAATTTACGTACACCACCACCACCTCCTACAAAGGATACTTTCTCTCCTATTGGCATAATGTTTGAATTCCTATATTGCGTTGGGAGTTTGTTGAACAAATCTCCATGCAAAATCCAATGATTAATAGTGTGAGAGGTACCATCATATAAGGCACCACAGAACTCTCCTATTTTAATTCTTAGATATCTGATACCTGAAATTTCTCACTCCATTTTGCAGATGGTTGGAAAGCCAGGATCAACAGTTAGAAGGATTTCAGGTGCCAACATTCTTGACAACAACGCAGTGAACTTCGTATCAATAATGTTGTATTCTCATTCATCAATTGGTAAAGTGGATTTCACCAACATTATAATAAAAACTGTATTTGGTTCTTGAGCATAATCCTTGTTTAGGAGAATGATTACGATACATGACATTTTTATTATGTTTTGTTATTAATAGTCAATCCCAAAGAAACATTTGCCGCGGCAAATTGATTTTGTTGTCAGCAAATTTCCAATTCATTCTGAATATAAAAGTAGTAGATAAAAGGTAAACAATCAAAAGGCTTATGTGGTTGGAAGTGAAAGATTCATCTATCCCCACATATGACCTGCCTCAGTTTGTAACCTTTTTCTTTTTTCTTCTTCTTCTAAAATTGATGTCAAACTTTGCTTTCCTCTGTTTCTGACTGGCTGCTGATGTGGCCGTTGCTTCGTTTAACCTAATCTTGGTATTCTTGTTGGTGCACTATGAAGTACTATAAACTTGCTCTCATCTTACGAATCAGATAGTCATTGTGGTGCACAACTAATGGCCTGCCTTTTGGGTATATATTTATTTAGCAAAAATACTTTTTTTATTATTATGAATTTTTTTTAAATGTGGGTTTTTTTTAAGTCACAGAAATTATCATGTAACATCAATTATTGACTATTTATATATGATTACAATTTCATACTTGTATTTCTCATTCTCACACAAAAAAATATATTCTCACAAGATATTCTACCATTTCATATGGTACCTTTTTAACATGTGGTCATGGTGGTTCCGTGAACTATTTCTATGGCAGATGGATCCAGTTAGCACTTAACAAAATATGATTATTGCAGGAAACATCACATGAATAATTTGTAATAGCATTAGCAGACCTAGGTTGATCCCTGATTTGAACGAGATAAGACTAAAAAGAGAAAAAAGACCCGTAAGGTAAGATTAGAAGGCCTGACACAGAGGTTAGGCAGGGTGTTAGGGGCATCATTATCGTGGTCATTGTATGGTAAGATATCGTTGAGACAAAGTTGATGGGATCCAACGGGTCTTCTTATGCGTTTCATGTTTGAAGTTTGAACAGCTCAACACCATGGACGACTCAGGAAAAAGACAAAAAGGCCGAAACCTCATTTTTTAATATTTTATGATTTTATCCATGTTAGAGAAATAGTAAATTTTACGACTATATTTTCCAAAAAATACTATAAACAATCGTAACAAGGTAGTATCTTCTAAGTCGATAGTCAAAGTTTTTTTTTTTTTTTACCTTTGAGGTTACTGAAATGACTTTCCTTTTCTTAAATCTTAATACTAGGGCCGTGCCTCTCTCCATATTTTTAAATAATAAAAGAAAAGGGAAAAAAGATTTAGAAGTTTAAAAAAAAACTAATAACATGAGTAGTGGATAGTTATTATAAGAGAATAGTAAAAGTTTAAAAACAAAGAGTAAAATTGTCTAAAATTTATGAATATCAAAATGGAGTATTCTCTTTATTAATAATATAGATAATCTTTTTCCTATACACAACCAAAAATCATTTTTAATTCATCTTTTTTTTATCGGGGAAAAGTCATATACATCTCACTAAATATTGTGAGTCTTATACCTTATTTAATATATTTAATTTATTTTCAATATTATTTGAGTTCGATCTTTGATAAATCGAATAAACTCTAAATTAATTAGTATTTTTTTATGAAGCAGAGGGAGGGTTAATAACAAAAAGATGTATTTCATTCGTTATTTAAAGAATTTCATGAGTTTTACATAACAATTAATAAAGATTGTTTTGCTAATATTTTTCAATGGGTAAAAAATATATACTTCTATCTTCTCTATTCGATTGTCCCAACTTCAAATTCGAAACTTGGCCATTGGTTGTACTTACCCTCTAAAAGATGTCGAGTAGGACGTAGTTGTTTCTTGCTTTCCTGAAAACTCCTTTTCTGTTTTAAAAGTAAATAAAAAATTATTAAAAAAAATCGTTTGATAAGAGTAATTTTTGAAAGCTATGTTAAATTTACATCTCATTTTTACTTTTAAAAAAAATCAGAACATCTGTAGTTTTTAATTTTTTTACTTTCAATTTCTTTTTATTCTTTGTTTTATTGTACTTTACATCCTCTTTGGAATAAAAAAATCTAGGAATAAAAAAATCCTCTTTTTCTAAAATTTAATTTTTAAAAAGTATTTTATAAATTTTTTTAAAAAAACTTAATAACAAATCAGCACCCACAATATACTATAACTAATTAGCATGCTATTTCGTTTTCAATGGTAATGTCCTGACTTAAATTCAAAACACGACCACAGTCTGTACGGAAAGGTATAAAATTTGAAGATGCCTTTAACTACATTACTATCATACCAAACAGAAGAATGCATGGGACAGAACAGCTAAATATAAATTCTGGATCAACTTTCGAAAAAGACCTGAGCTGTTTTGTGTAACCCATTTGGTAATACAGCTAGCACTTCTCACAGGGCTTTACTTTACACTGGTCAAAAACAAATAAGCATTGTTCAACCACTATTAAATATAAATTCAAAGTTCAACTCATAGAAACTGTTGGATACCATGCCTATTAAAATTTTGGCCCCAGTTCATCAGTCTGCCTTAGAATCAGCATGCCTTTTGCCGACATAACGAAAAAAAAGGGTCCCCAAAATGTTCATTTCACCGTTATATTATCACTAGAGTAACTTGCCCTAAATTGAAATATTCAACAAGGAAAAAACCGAAAAAAGGGTAGCACTAGTTAGGCCTATGCCTCCTTGATCATAAAGTAATTTTACCAAGAAAGCATATCACAAGCACATCAAAAGTAACATACTCAAAAAGTTACATCTTCATTTGTAATTATTACTCTAGGTAGATACACATAGAAGAGACTACGAATATGATCATGTTTTTATTATGTATAGGACTGTTGCAGGCATTGATCATTCATATCTAAGGGCAGCAGCAACATAGCACATCCAAACAGCACTCACAGGTCTCATAGCAGCAGAAGCAGCAACACAAGGCAAACAAGCTGCAATTGCAAATCCCAGTGAACATCTCCACCAGTCAACAAATGACAGCAAAAATAAAATAAAATTGATGATTAATTTGCACGAATGAACACTGTGAAAGAATGAAAAAGGAAATTATTGAGTGTCGAGAACAAAGAGCAGAATGATGAAATTTAAATCATGTATGCGCTAGAGTGGCAACAGCAATAATAACAAGAAATTTAACAACAAAAGCAACAATGATAACTATATATACAAACCAAGCATAAAGACAACCCTTTTCTTCGTGGCGTCTGCGAACATGTTCCACATAAGTTATCTCTTGTTATGTGGGAGGTGCATACATTTTTCCTTGTGTGTTGGGGAAATTAAAACTAGAAGGTGAAGTTTGGTTATGTAACAAGCACAATCAATAAGGTGATGAAGTCATGCACAGAAAGATAGTATAATATATACATGGGGGTTGGATTTAGACTGTTTGGTTAGGGTAGGAACCAACCATGTCATTTATTAGAGTATTATCTTTTTACTACGTTCATTTTATTTTTCCTTATCAACTAACTTTCCTCTCTGCTAACTGTCATTCAACTAATTTCTATTTAGTTTCTATTCCTTTTCTGAATGGAGGATTCTTTGGACTTTGAAGTGCTCAACTGCTCATTGAAATATAGTAATAAAACAGAACATTGACTAAATACTATATAAACTTAATGGCCGTCCCTTGGATTATTGAATACAAGCTATATCCAGATTCAACATATCCACGTGTAGCTAAAATGAAAAACCTACGAACATACTATATATATTGGATATGATAAACAATTCAATTGAAAATGTATATTTAGATGTTATAAACATATGGTATGATTGGTATCAAATTACGCAAGGTATATAAAATTCAATATCTCCCTATCTAATATAACTATTAAAAAAAATATTTATACTAAATTTGTAATTTGGATGTTTGGTAGCTAATAAAGTTTTAAACTCTCAACTAAAATTACCACATATAATAATGACTAGTGTATTAAATTCTCATTTAGTTAATATTTTTTTTAAAGAAAAAAATATGATCTTAAAAATTTGCTGGTACAAGTCTCTATACGAGACCTCTTATTTATAACACACTTACAAATAAAATATAACTTCATGATGTACACTTTTTAATTTTTTTATTTAAGCAATAGAATTCTGATGATTGATTCTGAATTTTGAGTTTGGAAATTTGGCTTCATGCTTGAAGAGCATCGTTGCAAGTTTAAATACATGTTGATTTTTATTTCAAATTTAAAATTTGAAGCTTCTTCATAATTTTATTTTTTTTTACATGATATGTTACTATTTGACTAATGACCACTTGAATTTTGAGGTGTCACGTAACTACTTGCTTAATCATACATCCCATAACAATCATATTTGTTGTCTTGCAAATATATTAGATCTTTCATTTAATATTAACTACACTAACAACTGTATAAACTCGTTCAGATATAACAATATGAGTATTTGATAAATGTTATATTCACATGGTGTGGCACGAGAGTAACTAATAGTTTATGTTTTTCAGATGTATGACATGAATTTGATTTTACCTATGCGTATATAGTTACATTTGTGAATAAAAAGGTTGTTCCTTAACTAACTGATACTTTATATATCCTTAGAGATTAATTCCATGGTTATCAGATGTGAAAATACCCTGGCCTTGAAGAAGAAAAAATGAGTAATGTGATATCTTTCTATAAATCTTACTAATATTTTATGCAAAAAGTATTAAATAAAAAAACTAAATATATTTAATGTTTTTTAGAGGAATATTTAACGTTTATTCACAAAAGAAAATATATTTAATGTATTAAAAACATATAAAAAAACTGTTAATACCTACCTTATAAAGCAAGATAAGAATCAGTAAGATGTTGTAAAATGATTTAATATGAAATACAAAACAATGTAAAGATTTTGCATTCATCATGAGTAAACTTAGTGTTCTCCATCAGCTCAAAATGGTTCCTACCTGTGTCCCACCGAATCAAACAGGGTGTTAATGTTTACCACATAATAACAATGTACACCAAATACAAAATGCGAACAATCTAAGTTTAGCAGAAAAGTTAAATTTTTGAACATCTTAATTTGTCAATCCTTAAGGTCATAAACGTCTATATCTAGGACGCAAAAGTTATGACATTAATTATAAAAAGGGGAGTTGAATACATTGATTAGTCCAAAGAAGAGAAAATAAGAAACGAAGATCGGTGTAAAGGGTGAACGCATTAAATCTAAAGTAAACTTTAGGGGTCGGATGCAGTAGGTAAGATATAGAGATGTCCCATTAACGACGTGAATAGGCGTTTGCCGTGAAAATGAAACATAATGGACTCGTTTGATTACAATTTTAGAATTACGTATAAATAGAAGAAAAAAAAAAAGATACTATAACTAAACACCACTGAAAAAGAATTTGAATCTTACAATCTTCCTTTTAACTTTTTTTTTTTGAAAAAAGAAATATAAATTTATATTCCAAAAAACTATGAAGTACAGAAAACGATCCTAGGGTCCGGTTTAAAAGAATCTTCCTGAGGTTTACATCACTCCCCATCAAAGAAGTCAATCTTTGTCTATGTTAAGTTATCTGTGTTCAAGTGGGTGACTCATTTATTATAACTTACTTTGTTTAATAATTTTTATAAATATTAAATTTTATCAATTTCACAACTAAATTGATAATTCTCATAAAATAAATCATATTAATAAAGTTTTGTATAGTTTAAAAATAATTAACATTTTTATAAACTAATTCCATTTTCAATGTATAAAAGCTTTTCAAAATGTAAATAAATATTAACTACAGAACTCCTTACCAATATAAGGTTAAACAATATCATGATACTTGATTGATGCAATTTATTTATGTACTTCAAGATAATTGATTATAAATATTAATTGCACCAATCATATCATAAGATTATTTAATCCAATAGTCGTTCCAAAATAATTATCTTGTAAAAAAGTTGTCTCAAATAATTATTATTGTTTTTTGTATCTATTTATTAAGTTTCTTTTTGTCTCAAATAAATTATATAGGATGGCAAAATAAAACCCAGGAGAATTTTACTTGGAGTTGGAGTAGAGGAGCAGGTAAAAATAGACAAGGAATGAACATAGATGTAACTTTTTTTCACTTGGCATATGGGCAATGAGTGTGGGAAAGTAGCAAAGACACCGCATAGTTGCAGGGGAAGGGACTAGAGTGGGGTCCAGCAGGTAAGAAAAACTGAATAAAGGAGTCAGGGTTACGGTGCTGACACTGCAAATAATTGCACGCACGAATAAGCCACCGACACACACACCCCCACACCTGCTCTCTGCATCTGCATCTGTTCCTCCAAACCATAAATAAATAACACTTTCCCTCAGTCACCACAATTTCATTTTCTTTGTATACATACCCACCACCCTATTTTTGCCACAAACAAAAACTCAAGAACCACACCACTATTATGTAATATTAATAGTAATTAGAACCTTATCCTTACAAAGCAATTAGAGCTTAGCATGCCACTGAGCATGTAGCAGATTTTACTGGGACTAAAACATCTCCACCTCCACCTACAGAAGAAGATTGGACACAACTAGTACTTGCAGCAGCAGCAGCAGCTTCTATGCGTTCCCATGTTACTCTTCTCCTCTCAGCTGCAGCACTTGCACTAGAATCTTCCTCCTCAATCCTGCGTTGGCATGCAACTACCAGCTCTTCATCCATCTGAGACAGCATCTTCCTTATGTTCTGAGTCAGGTTCAGCACTGCTTGGTTCCAATGACTTCGAGCATTATGTACAAGTGCTGAGAACACCAGAGGCAGAATCACCTGTCTGTTTTGCGTTATCAGGTTCAGAATGTGCTCATTGTTCCATAGCAAATGTGCTCTTTCAGCCACCTGAATAAACCACATCAATATATTAAGCTTCACCCATCACAACATAACCATATTGCAACACATGATTCAACATAGTATAGTCAAAAATGCCACAATCAATTACATTATTAAACCATTTCATCTATTTATTCCAAAAAAAAAAAAAAGATTTATTGGAAGCCAATGGAATCAAGTGACTACCTGATAATGAGAACTATTGAGGCAGCAAGCCATTCGTCGGAACAGTGGGACCATGATCTTCTGAAACTCAGCCATGCTAGCCATTTCCAAAATCTCTTCCAACTCACTAATGAACATGAGCTCCTTTTGGCTATTTGTCACTGGCCAGAACTTCAATAGTCCCTTTATCACAGAGCTAGCCAGTCTTTGATCCTTGTCAACGAACTGTACAACACAATATGTTAACTGCTGGTGATAAATACCAACAGATTTTGGTTTGTGCAAAGGAATTAGAGCCCTCCACAAAAATATCTTGTGCTCTTCCTTCAATGGCAAGGCAAACCCACTAATGACACTCCCAAAAATCTCCAACAGCTCAGCGATTCCGTTATGCCGCTCAGTCTCAAAAACAAACCGGTAGATGATGTTGCTAACAGATTTCCGTATGAAAGGCCTATGAACCATGAACTTCCCATAGATTCTATGCAGAATTGTTTTCAAGCAATCTCTTTCTCTAGGGTCCTCTGAATCAAAAAGATCAAGTAATCTTAGAACAAAAGCATGATCTACATGTGCTTTTGCCAGCTTCACATCAAGAGAGTTATAATTGATGAATTGAAGGAGTAGATCATAAACAACTTGTAGGTGAGACCAGGCAGGATCAAACATAGGTTCTTCATCTTCTGTTTCTCCACCACTAGTACTTGTTCGAAACTTTGGTGGGAAAACCCTGAACAAATTAGTTGCACACATTTTACACAATGCGGCGATTGCTGGTTCTGTGAACTTAACAGATCCAGAAGAAACAAAATCAACAAGTTCCAACAACGTTTGTCGTTTGAGATCTTGCTCTGCAGTGTTCTTATCAGGATCACTCATGTCATAAAGTTTGCAGCAAAGATTCAACTTACTAATGAACAGGCTTTGCTTCTGTGTATTTGAAACATCTTTGAAGGACAGACCTGGGTCAACTGCTTCCACTCCAGCACTCATGCTTGCAGGGAAAACAACAGAAGATACCCGCTTCACAACATTTAATTTGCTTGAAATGGTACTTCCAACATTTGTACACTGAAAAACATTCCCAAAAGTAGTTGTATTACTAGAATCACTCCTTGCAGAATCTGACGAGTCAGATTTTGGCACCTTCTTTGGCAATTTGCTAAGAATTTGCTTTATCATGGTGGCAACCTAGCCAAGAACACCTGCAATGAACTAATCACTCAATTACATGCTCAAAGCCTAGGAATTCTTTGAAGTTGATTTGCCATGTAAGCTCAAGTTAATGTAATCATTCAACAACATAGCAAAAATGGAAAACAAGGCATATATGTACGAGACTTACACAGTGTGACTAAGACCAAATTAAGAGATTATACTAGAACATCAAAAGGTAAGAACTAAAGAAAATGAGCAAATCCTGTGCAAGAAAGAATATTAAACCAGGGATGAAGACTACCAGTACAATATGCCCGAGAAGGTTGATAATCAGAAGATTAATGCAAATAAATGGGATAAAAGCAGAGACAGACAAGATCAAGAGAGAAACAATACTCTTTGGAGAAGGGGATGTGGCAAAGGAATTGAGGGTAGTCAAGACATACGTTTTTGAAACATGGTATTTGGCATGTCTTCCATGAACTGTTAGCAGCATATTCTAGCCAGATCTAACATCTGTTTATGAATTTGTGCCAAGAGATATTATAGAATTCAGCACGATAGGATGAATCTCAGCAATTTTTCAACTACAAACAACAATTAAACACCCAAAGCTGTTGTAGAATACAAAACTAGCCATTCCCTGAAGCACTAGCTGAACAAAAAGCTAGAACAAGTTCATCTTAACAAATTTTGGAATCCAACAACAAGAGAGGGGAAGAGAAAATACAAAAAAAAAAAAAATAAAGAAAGAAAAATGTAAATGACCCTTTTAAAGCAAGAAATTGACAAGCATACAATCAATACAAAATTAAAGACTTCACAGAAGCAGCAATAGTTGGCGGGTAAAACCGAGATCTGGGTCTGAAAATAGAAGAAGAGATAAGAGAATCACAACCACTTGAGGAACCATTAAAGACCTTGTACCTGACAAGATCATTACCAGTACTAGAAAAAAAATTAATACTTCAGTACTTAACAATTCAGTTAAACGCCAAGGTGAGTTCAAAACAGGAACCCCACCAAAATTAGTATATTTAAGAACAGCTGTTGGGAGAGAGAAGCAGAAAAGACCAACCTGATGATTTCTCTGCGACAGAAGCAAACCCACTAAAGAGAAATAGAGAGAGAAGAGAAGCTAGTCAGAGAGCAAGTTTAACTTTAACGGTTTGCATAAAGATGGAGCAAGTCACATAGGTGAAAACTGAAATGGGAAGAGAAAGAAAAAAGAAGAAGAAGAAGAAGAAGAGGGACAGAGGTGGGAGTGAGTGTTGTGTTTCTTTATTTTGTTTAGAGGTGGGAGTGAGTGTTGTGTTTCTTTATTTTGTTTAGAGGTGAAGAGTGAAGAGAGAAAAATGGCGTTTGATCCAAAGAAGAATGCTAGATTTGGAAAATGGATGGAGAGGGAGCATTTTGATGCATCAAGATGGATCCCTCCATGAATGGCACTGTGCTCAGAAATTGCTCCCTCCTACTTTCCTCGATTCAAGAGAATAAACGACGCCACATGACACATGTTTTGTTAAGTTAATGTTGTAAGTTGTAACTCGCAACACAACCGCAGCTACAACTACCACAACACGCTCCAATCCAACTTAAACTCCATCTTAATCTATAGTTTACAGTACCATCTCTTGCACAGTGAACTGAATTATATATAAATAAACTTTATGTACATTTATGAAAGAAATCTAATTTTTCTAATTCCAAACTTCTGTTGGCCGAAAAAGAAAAAACTTTATCGAAACGTATTATCATATATGACCACGTAGATACTTAATTAAATACCTTGTTAAATAAAAATATTCTAGTGAACTTTATTTTATTAAAATATAAGTTTTTGGGTTAATTTATGGTAATTTTTATTACTTGTTTTGGTTCGGACAAAAAGGTGCATAGGGGATAGTCCTATTATACATAGGGTGGGATTACGTAAAGTGAAGATGGGAGATTTTGGATGCCCGATTTCGAGGCTAGATTTTTGGAGTTGGGAGTGACAGAGCGGCGGGGAGGGGAAGATCAAGATGAATGAATGAATAATGAGTGTGGGGTGGATGAGAACAAAATAGAGAATCACGAAAAGTAAGGGACAGAATCACAGCAAACACACAGAGGAGGGGGTAAAAAGTAAAATATGGCAATTATTATCATCATTCAAGAGGAGAGACAAGACATAAAATACAAAAAATAAAAAAGGGTTAACTAATGCTTCATATTTGATATGCGAGTAATTTAAGTTATAAATACCAGCGGAAATACAGGTATTATCATGTCCTGTGTGTTGACATCTTTATTATGTTATTATATTTTTAATATGATAAATTCAATATATATATATATATATATATATATATATAATGTATGTTGAATCAAATTTTATATAATATGTATATACAGAAAATAAACATTGATATATTACATAAATTAATTTTATATAATACAAAATGCATTTGACAAATTCTTAGTATATGCGTTTTTATTGTGTTAAAGTATTATTATAATGGTTAAATATGTGAGTGGTTGTATCATATATTTTTAATAAAAATAAATTAAAATTAATATACACGCCACATTATAAATTAAAAAATCGTAATTTGTTTTTTTAAAAAATAATTTTTCTTATAAGGATGATATGTAAATATGACATGTCAGATTAAGAGATAGTATATAATTTAGATAGGTACAAAAGTTTAAAAATAAAAAAAAAAAATTGGGAGTTTAATTAATTGTTAACCGATTGACAAGTGCATCAAGTTGTCCAAGTAATAATTTAAAATGATAAGTTTGAATATTGTGTTTAAAGGGAATTTGGTATACTTAGATGTCGCACAGTTTGTAAACATTTTGAATTGCAGTAAAATAAAGCAGAGGAACTCATTCATGTTTCAAATTCCTTAATTAATTTTTATAGACTTAAAAACACATAACAAAACAAACGCAAAACTGTATAACAGAACAAATATCAAGATAAAAACGTCAAAGAATATTCTACTGAACTTTCTCTTGACGTAACTAAATAACTTTTTCTCTATTTAATATTACTCTAATGTTCTTGCACCGTCAAATTACTCTAACTGTAATTCCTCACATGAAAGAGTCTAACCCTCTTAGTTTTATTCTTGATTCCTCAATAAACTCATTTTAAGCGAGCTGCACTACGCACAAGGTGCAACATTTACTAGATTACTGCACATTATACCTAGAAATGCAGACTTCTAGCTGCTCTACCAAGTTCTAAGGACTTTAAGCATTTTTCAATACTCAAAACCTAACAAAGCATATAAATGGGTGATCAAGCCACAAATATGTAAAATAAACATAGATAGAAGCAGAGAACACTAACAGTAACATTAAATAGATAGTTAGATATTTTACATCAAGAATATTCAGTAGAAAAATTCCCCAACAATGAAGTGTTTAACAAGGTGAAATGATGTTGAAATGAAAGAAAATAGTAAAAGTATGAAGAAAATGTCTTCTCTTCAGCCTTGGTGTCTTCTTCCTTCCTTCTCACTCCCCTTTCTTCTTAGTGTTTTAAAGACTTTTGGGATTTGCAGCTTACGAAGGCGTGCTCAGCGAGCATGTCTCACTAAGCGAGAGTAAGTGGTAGTGCACTAAGCGGGCTTGGACGCGCTAAGCGCGAGAAGAGACAAGGGCTGGCTACGCGCTAAGCGTGCTGCTCTCTGGCTCAACATTCTCTAGGATTTTGTTCTCGCTTAGTGAGTCTGGCTGCCTTGCTAAGCGGATGAGCCCTTCTGCAGCATTTCAAAATCTTCTCTTCTTTAGTCTAAAAATCCAATTAAGTTCAACATTAGTCAACAAAAATGGAGTTTCCACTGTATAAATTTACACAAGAATAAATTATTTACAAATCTCGCAAAAGAAACCATAAATTAGAGGTGCATTGCTACTTTTTCTCTTATTTTTAATGCATTTACGACTCATGAATAGCAATTAACATTAACTAATTGGTAGATTTGTAAATCTAAAAAAATATTATTACTTAAAGTGTGAGAGTATATAATTAACACAAGAAAAGATGAAGTTAATAAAGATTGTCAGAGATTCAAGCGGTTAAAAAAAATATATCCCCTTTTTCTATTATTATAAATCATAGATAAATAGATTTAAGACTAACTTAGGCATAATAAATATTGAGGATAGAGATAATTTCAACATTGGTGATATCTCTTTAACTATCTAATCATATATTCTTTAATTATTTAAAACATAAAAAAGGTTTGTTGGTTTTTTTTCATGAAAATTTATGCACATCCATATTTTTTAAATATGTATTTTATGCTATATTGGTTGATATTTACGGTTAAAACAATCATTTGATATTTTTTAATTGATTGATTGAATTAAGTTATTTTTTCACATTTTTAATGATGAATAATAAAACAAATCAGTATTATGTAAAAACTTCCTTTATATATATATATATATATATAAACCACTATTATTTAAAAACTTTTATTTTTTATTTTAAAATTCCAAACTACTATTTGAAAACATTCATTTTCTTTAATTTTAAAACGCCAAACTACTAAAGATGTTTTTGAATTTTTATATTTTAAACTACCTCACTACTCTCTTGACTTATTTATTTGCCATTTTTTTGAATAAGCTGAAAAATTAACTTATCAATGACTTGAGAGAGATAAAAGAAAAAATATAGATCAAACTCAACCACAAAGGAAAAGTTTTAAAAAAGAAAGAAAGAAAGAAAGAGGGACAAAAGTTTGAAAGAAGTGGGATAAGTTCCATGGTTATGTCATAGTGTCATTTCACACAAAAATAAATTAAATTGCAATAAGTCAATAATCTAAATTCTATCGCAATCCCATATTAAGTTACCTTAAAGCTAGGACCAAGAGGTTGAACCCTTGTCGCTTAAGCATCACCTCCACTTGGAGAGAAATTTGAATTTATAATAAGATGACGGGTTATTTTACTTGGTATGTGTATTTGAAATGGAAACTATAAATAGAAAATAATTGGAGAGAATAAATGGCCAAATTCACCACCTCCAAATAACTTCACCCTCGCCACTTGTGTCTTCATTGGGCATCAATCCCATAGAAGATGTTGATCCTGAGAAATTTCCATTGTTGACTATGACTAACAAATTGCATTACAAAAATGGTATTCAATTTCACATGAATAGTCCAAAAACAAAAGTCTTCAGAAAATAAAAAAAGAAAAAGAAAAATTAGAAAAACTCCACCATAATCCTTACTTCTATTCCCCACGATTTTCACTCCTTCCCCTCTGCCAAATCTCACCCTACAATTTCTAGTAAATAGATTGTGTGACAAAATAACATGTTTAATTTAATTTAAGAGATAAGGGTGATTACTTTTAAAGATAAGGGTTGTTACTCAAATTCGAGGATAAGGATGATCTAAAGATAAGTATGTAACAAACTAACACTTGGTAAATCAGACAAAAAAAAAAACATGATTCTTTATCTAAACAAAATTAGAAAAATTCAAAGGTTGAAATGTGGGAAAATAAAACATGTAAAAAATAAAGAGGATAAAGATGAAGCAAAATAAAGTGGTTATGACTTACAACAACCTATGTTCAGAAGTGTTAAAAAAACAAAAACAACAATATCATAGTCTTCAACATTTATGTTTCTTTCTGCTTGTGAAATGCTAATAAATGCAGCAAAAAAAAAATCTAAGTTTCCTTGTTCGCTTGCAACATTAGGGGACCTAAATTATTAATTTTGAATGGAAACGTCAAGAGGTAGAATCTTGGAAGCCATGTGATGCAATCCCACCCTACAAGGGTATTGGATAGAAGACTCTAAGTAGATTGGGCCAGAGATGCAAGAGAAAGCCCTAGGGTTCTCATTAGCCTTAGGGTAGATTTCGGACCCATGGGCTAAGTACGAGCTCACTTATCTTTGTAAATATTATATTAAGGTTTCATTATTTTTAGACCTTGTATTTAGGGCTCCATAATGTAGGTAGGGTACCTTTGAAATGTAGAATTTTTCAGCCCTTGTATTTTTGGACACCTAGACTAGTTTTTATATTAGGGGTAGTTTTGTAATTTCACATGCATTGAGTGAATATTTGATGTGTGTGTTGGTAAATAAATTTAATTGAATTGGGAGAAGCCCAATCCAATTAAATTTTAGAGGGGGAGGTGAGCATTTGCTTGCTGCACCCCATTGCCACATCATGTAGTCACACCTTGTGCATGTCCTTCATGCTTTACATGCCTCATGACACCTAAGCACACTTAGTGAAAAATCTTGGACTTGATCTTGGATTAGTGGGCTGAACCATAGCTAAAATTCATTAATCATAATTAGTGAAATTTTGGCTCCACAAATTCAATTTCAAATTCAAGTAAAATTTGAATAGAAATTAAAATTTTCCTCCAATTTTGTGTGACACTTAGGCTATAAATAGAGGTCATGTGTGTGCATTTTTTCAACTTTGATCATTTGAAAATTAAGCTTCAGATTTCAGAGATCTTCTAGAGCACAAAATTTCGTGTTCTTCTCTTCCTCTCCCTTCATTCATCTCCTTCTTCTTCCAAGCTCTTATCTATGGCCTCCTATGGTGGTAAGCTTCTTCTAGACTCATCTTCTCTTTGAAGTGACATCTCCTCTCTCCCTTCCTTCTCCATTCCGCTGCCATTCATCTTCCAAGAAGTAAAGGAATTCATTGATGAAGAAAATCCTAGACCTACAAGCTCCAATGGAGCTTACATCACCATGGTAGGAGAAGAAACTCTACTTTTTTTTCTTTTGGGTTTTTGTTTTTCTAATGTGGAGATTGATTGATGAAATGGGTTGCGTAGAAATTATGAATGAAGATGGGAAATCATGGCTATTTTCGCTTGTATTTCAAAGATAAGAGGATGCAATTACAAAATAACAAAAGATGAGAAAGTGTGCATTTACCATATACGAGAAGAGATGAGGAGTGTGCAGTTATTCAGTTTTTCAAACATCGTTTCAACAAATTGCAAGTTACAAATTTAGGCATCACTAAAGGAGAATAATGTATAAGTTTCATATGACGTTTGATAAATGTGTCCAAAAAAACCAAATAAAAAGTATGATAAAGGTGCAACCAGCACGTCTAATGATACCTTATAGGGGATCGGAGATCCACAAGATCCAAGAATGAAAAGAGGATGAAGCAAGTATTGCAAGGCCTGATTCTAAAGATCAAAGAGAGAGAAGACCAAGGTAAATTAAGGGTAACACATCATTGGGTCACTCTCCTACAAATTGATGAAGATGTTTTGAGATCAATTTGATGAATCACGTTGGGAAGTTCATTTTACAAGACAAGAAACATTTATGGGTTAAGTTGATCAATTTTGGTGGACTATTAATATTGGGCTGATTAGATAATAATTAAACCTAACATGCATGACCTTTTATTGTTATTTGAAAATCTTTTACTTATTAGATTAGTTATTGGGCCTTGAGCCTAAATTAGGATTATTAGTAGAGCATAAATAGACTTCTTAAGCACTTAAGATCTCAAGATGAATGGAATTTGAAAGCTCATTTGTTGTGAGAGTTTTTGCTTTATTCTTGGTTTAAGAACTAACAGTGCTAGTTCGACCGACAGATCACGATTATGGTCAAATTTTTTTCCTTTTCATACATATTTTCAAAACGATCTTAAAAGTTCTCTTAGTATTCCCTTCATCCATTCTTATATATTTATAATTATTATTTGGGTTTTTTAATTGATTGTCTCTTTAATTATGTCTTGAAAATAGCATTTCTCTACATACATTAACTATACCACGACATAATTATTGAAACATTTAAGAATATATTTAGCACAAGATTTAACATGATTAAATCGCTCAGTATTCTTTTATAAAGTAAAAACTATTAAGAGAATGTTTTTTTAAACCCATATCAGAATATAATTATTATCAAATGGAATTTGTTCAAAATTAACTGCTGTAATGAATTTTTCTAGAGTTTTCTTAGAGTTATCTTAACAAGATTTTCCACGTTAAAGGTAATCTACTTGTAAAAACTGGCATTCAAGTCTAAACTAAATAACAATATTTTGTACAAAAATCATATGTAAACATGAAAGATTGTTATGAAATATTTACAAAGAAGTAGACAATATCTTATTAGGTAATTCTTCATCATCACTTTATCATGTCTACACAGAAAATCAGTTATACATTACGACATTGTCTTTCATACGTATTTTTTGTGTCTAGAATGATTGCATGATTGATAGCGGTAATTGCATGATTTTAGGAATTGATTAATAGGTGACTGTTATTTTAAAGATCAACGTCTATAAGGATGAGTATGATATATGATAAATGTATAGAGGGTTTAAATCAATCATGTGACCAGTGATCGAGCAAGACTACTCGATTTTTTTTTATTTAAACTAAAAATGAATATTATTATTATGATAAGATAACCACGATGTGTGCTCACAATATCGTAAAGATTACAATGAAAAGGTACATGTCCTCATAGAGGCAACTAAAAATAAGATCGTAAACAAAAATCAGAAACACTCCATAGAATTGGAGCACCGATTTGCAAAAGAGATATCAGGCAAACATAAGTTTTTGTAACTAAATCAAGACCAAGATAATCGTTGAACCCTAAACAACACACTTGTGATATCAGAATTGTCATCATTAAAGATCACATTGTTATGTTGAATCCATAAAATCCAACACATCGATCCTATGTCATATGATAAACCTCATCTTCTTCAAGCATTTTTCTTTGAAACAAAAATCGTGCTAAACATAGGACTACTCGATCTTATTATACTTCAAAAGCAAAAATTATGTAAGATGTAATCATGTACATGCTCATCTCACTCTATGTAGTAAAACTTGAATATAGTTTATTTAATAATGAAGTAATATTAAAAAAATGTCAACAAACTTGTCAGTATTTCTTTTATTAAAAAGCTAATACAAAATTGTGTATCTTTTATATGAGTTTTTCTTATATTTCATTATTTCATTTTATAGACACGTGTTAAAAATAAAAATAAAAACAAAAACTCAAAAAGATAATCTTAATTATGTTAAAGATAAAAAAGATTATTTAATATTTTTAAGTAATTTTAAATATTCAATTAAGTGTATTTAATACTTTCGTATACACCATCCATTTACGAGCATACAATAAACAATCCTTTTTATATATTAGAAAAAACCCTACACTGGCTAACTCTAAAATATAATTTATTAATTAAATAATTTATTGTGATTATAATATCACCTTCATTTTCCATTCTTGAATCTTATATGTTATAATTCCGATTGAAATTTTATCGCGATTATCGAAACCCGTTACAACCATTTAAC